>NC_063188.1:71435070-71458975 GCF_023159225.1 Perognathus longimembris pacificus | reverse complement strand
TATTTAGAGCTTGCTATTTAGCAAGGGAATTGGTCACTGTCACATTGCATGTGTTTGGCAGAGACTCAGAAGGAGGGGGGGTGGGGATCTCCATAGCTGGTGGGAGGGATGGCTTCAGGTCTGCTCTGATTAGAGGCCATTGAAAGCCATTGGCTTAGGGAGTCTACCAACAGCTAACAAAAAGCAGATGTGTGTGTGTGTGAGTGTGTGTGTGTGTGTGTGTGTGTGTGTGTGTGTGTGTGTGTGTGTTGATGCTTAGAGCTTGAACTTAGGACCTTTCACTCTCCTTTGGCTTTTTTCCTCAAGGCTGGTGCTCTACCACTTGAGCAACAACTTCACTTCTGGCATTCTGCTGGCTAATTGGAATGTAAGAGTCTCATGGCTTTATCTTCCTGAGATGATTTGGAACTATGATCCTTAGCCTCCTGAGTAGCTAGGATTACAGACGTGAGCCCCCAGCGCCTGGCACAATTCTATGTTTATATATAGTCTAGCCCCTGCCTATTTGTGTGCTCTTAGTGCATGCTCTATTCATTGCTATGGATACCAACTCTGGCTCTAGCTTACATTTCTTTCTTCAACCTCAGATCTATGTGTCTGCCTGGCCCCTGGCTATCTCCCCTTAGGAGCTACTATGGGCACACAGAACTCAGTGTTTTTCCCCAGAAATCTATTCCTCTTTAGGTGTTCTTTCTTTTAGTGAATGGTTCCAATTACCCATCCAGTTGTTAACTGCTACATACAATACTCCCTGGTCACTGGTTATACTGGTATTTTTGTTTGGTTTTGTTTCTGTTGCCAGTCCTGGGGCTTGAACTCAGGGCCTGAGCACTGTCTTTGACTTCTTTTTGCTCAAGGCTAGCACTCTGCCACTTGAGCCACAGCACCACTTCTGTTTTTTTCTATATATATGTGGTGCTGAGAAATGGAATCCAGAACTTCATGTATATGAGATGAGCACTTTGCCACTAGGCCATATTCCCAGCCCTGGTTATACTGGTCTTTTTGTGTGTGCTGGTACTGGGACTTGAACTCAAGACCTCATGCTCTTGCTTGGCTTTTTTTGCTCAAAGTTGATGCTGTATTACTTGAGCCATGTCTTCACTTCCTGCTTTTTGCTTCTTAATTGGAGGTAAGAGTTTCAGGGACTTTCCAGTTGAGGCTGGCTTCGAATTGCAATCCTTAGATTTCAACCTCCTGAGTAGCTAGGAGTATAATTGTGAGACACTGGCTCCTGGATGCTTTAAAAAAAATACCCATCCTGGGGCTTGAACTCAGGGCCTGGGTGCTGTTCCTAAGTTTTGGTGCTCAAGGATAGTATTCTACCACTTAAGTCACAGCTCCACTTCCGGCTTTATTTTTTTTGTGATTAATTGGAGATAAGAGCTTCATGGAGCCAGGTGCTGGTGGCTCAAGCCTGTAATCCTGCCTACTTAGGAGGCTGAGCCCTGATCACAGTTTGAAGCCAGCCTGGGCAGAAAAGTCCCCATAAGACTCTTATCTCCAATTAACTACTCAAAAACCAGAAGTGGAGTTGTGGCTCAAAGTGATAGAGTGCTAGCCTTGAGCAAAGAAGCTCAGGGACAGTGCTCAGGCCCTGAGTCCAAGCCCCACAACTGCCAAAAAAAAAAGAGTTTTATGCACTTTCTTGCCTGAGCTAGCTTTGAACCTTGGCCCTCAGATCTCAGCCTCCTGAATAGCTAGGATTTTCAGCATGAGCCACTAGCACCCAGCTTGGCTTCTTTTCTATTTGAAATGGTTTCTCACTATGCTTCTTAGGCTAGTGTTGAACTCCTGGCCCAAACCATCCTCTTGCCTCAACCGCCTAAGTAGCCAAGATTACAAGCATTTGCCACTGTGTCCCCACTTAGGTTGATTTCAATTTCCTGAGTATTCCCTACTTCAGATTCCATAAAGCAGTATTTATGGATCATGGAAGGTTTCAGAGCATAGAGGAATGTGACAAATGGTATGTAAAAATTTGGTGTGACATGGGAGTAGCATTTTTCAGGGGAGAGTATACGGGCCATAGCCTTGATCATTATTTTCAGACATCACGATGACTCAGCAAAAACAACCATTTTTCTAAATCCATCTTTTTTTTTTTTTGCCTCTATCCACCCTCCCACTCTGACCAAATGTAGCCACTACACAGATGATTTCTTCCTAGAACAATCTCCCTGCTCTCCTTTGGTGGCAAAGCAAGAGGAGATCTTGCTGAGACCACAGACTAAAGCTACCATTGTGGGTGGACTCTACTCCAAGGGACTCCTGACCTTGACTTTCTGCCAACAGATCATTTCTCCTGTTCCCCTTTTCTTCCCTCCCTCATCTTTCTCTCTTCATCTTTCCCTTTTCTTTTTCATTCATCCCTTTCCCCTTCCTCAACTTGGTGTGTGTGTGTGTGTGTGTGTGTGTGTGTGTGTATGTGTGCTCACGCAGCGTGCGGACATGCATGCACATGTGCACACATGCCAGTCATGGGGCTTGAATTCAGGACCTGAGTGCTGTCCCTTACCTTTCTTCACTCAAGGTTAGTGCTCTACCACTTGAGCTACATCTCCACTTCCAGTTTTCTGGTAGTTAAATTGAGATGCCTCACAGACTTACCTGCCCAGGCTGGCTTTGAAAGGTGATCCTTAGATCTCAGTCACCTGAGTAGCTAGGATGACAGGTGTGAGCCACCGGCCCCCAGCCTCCCTCAACTTCTGTCATATGCTTCATTAATACACTAATTATAGGAGAAGCAGGTTTTTTTGTCCAGTCCTGGGCCTTGAACTCAGGGCCTGAGCACTGGCCCTGGCTTCTTTTTGCTCAAGGCTAGCAGCACTCTACCACTTGAGCCACAGCACCACTTCTGGCCTTTTCTATATATGTGGTGCTGAGGAATGGAATCCAGGGCTTCATGTATTCGAGGCAAGCACTCTACCACTAGGCCATATTCCCAGCCCAGAAGCAGATTTTTTGACACAAGTTTGAAGCCTCTAAAAACCAAGACAGCATTTACTTTGCTTATTGGTTGCCACTGAAGTGTCCCCAGCTCTGTTCCATGGGGAGGAAAGAGGGATGGAGATCCAGCTTGGAGGTGTGGTATTAGTAAGTAGAGACACTCCAACACCAAGAATGGCTGGAGTGTGAGAATTATGTGGAAGCAGATCAAAATATTACACGCCTTATAATCTTTTGTAAAAATGAAAAGTTTGGAAGAAATTTTAAGTTCTCTATTCTGATCCTCATTCTATCTCTACAGATGGTCCTTGCTTCCTTCTTTTCCTCAACCCATATTTCCAACAAGTTCTGTATCTCAAAATATATTCCAAGCCTGGCACAGATGGCATATGCCTGTAATCCTAGCTACTCAATAGGATGAACTCTGAGGATTGAGGTTCAAAGTCAGCCTGGGAAGAAAAGTCCATGAGACACTTAATCCAATGAAGCCCAAACAGCCAGAACTGGAGGTGTGGCTCAAGTCGTAGAGTACCTGCCAAGAGTGGAAAAGGCCCTGAGTTCAGGTCTTAGTACTGGCACAAGTATCTTTCATTCTGTTGTATTGATGTATTTGTGCCTTCTTTCTTTCTTTCTTTTTTTTTTTGGCCAGTCCTGGGCCTTGAACTCAGGACCTGAGCACTGTCCCTGGTTTCCTTTTGCTCAAGGCTAGCACTCTACCACTTGAGCCACAGCGCTATGTATACGAGGCAGGCGCTCTTGCCACTAGGCCATATTCCCAGCCCTGTGCCTTCTTTCTTTAATACCGTACTCCCTTGTTTATTGCAGCTGTCTTAAAATCAAGTAGAGTGAGTCCTCAAATTTTGTTCGCCAGCATTGTTTTGGTTATGCCTTTGTTTGCCTTTCCATAGAGACTTTAGAATTTTGTTGGTGCCCACAATTACAGCTTAATGGGAATTTGACTAAAGTGACATTGAATTGGAATGAATTGACCTCCTTAACAATATCAAATCTTCTTATCCATAAACACTTAATACTTCTTCCTTTATATTTCTTTGATTTCTTTTATCAGTATTCTGTTTTTTTCCACTCAGATCCTCCTGTTCATATTTTGTTATAATTATACCTAAGTATTTCATTGCTGCTATTGACAATAGTAGATTTCTAAATTTGAATTCTTTATTGCTGGTATACAGGAAAGCAACTAATTTTTTGTTTATTGACTTTGTATCCTATTATCTTTCCTTTAAATGTGTTTGTTGATACTGGAGCTTGAACTAAGGGCCTCTTGACGTGTGTGTGTGCGTATGCGCACACACACCTGTGCGCATGCTGGTCCTGGAGCTGGAACCCGGCCTGAGTGCTGTGCCTGAGCTATTTTGCTCAAGGCTTGAACTTAACATTTCAGCCACAGCTCCACTTTTGGAGTTTTGGTTGCTAACTGGAGATAAGAGTCTCACAGACATTACTTCCCCTTCTGGTTTTGAACTGAGCCAGATCTCAGCCTCCTGAGTAGTGAAAATTACAGGTGTGGGCCACTGGTACTAGGCAGAGGCTTTTTTGGTGGTTAATTGGAGATAAGAATCTCGTTGAATTTCCTATCCCAGCTGGCTCTGAACAGTGATTCTCAGATCTCAGCCTCCTGAATAGCGCAGATTATAGGAGTGAGCAACTGGCGGCAACTGGAATCTCCTGTCTTCTTTGATTCTGGCTGGAAACCTTGAGCCATGCCTCTAGTCCTTTTAATGATATTGCTCCACTGTCTTATTAGTTCCTAGAGGTTTTGTTTTATTTTAATTTGATTTTTTGTAGACTGTGATTTTTCTATAATTCCACAATTTTTTGATAAAATCTATTTTCATTTAGTATCACATAATTTCTCTTGAGACATCTTTTTTGGCTCCTGTGTTACCTAAAAGTGTGTTGTTTCGTTTCAAAATATTTGGAGATTTCTGTTACAGATCTCTATTTTATTTTATTTTGAGATCAGATTATGCTATGTAACCCAGGCTGGTCTCAAACTCATGATCCTCTTGCTTCAGCCTCCTAAGTACTAAGATTAAAAAGGTGCATGGGCTGAGAATGTGGCTTAGTGGTAGAGTGCTTGCCGAGCATGCATGAAGCCCTGGGTTGATTCCTCAGTACCAGATACACAGGAAAAGCTAGAAATGGCGCTGTGGCCCAAGTGGTAGAGTGCTAGCCTTGAGCAAAAGAAGCTCAAGGACAGAGCTTAGGCCCTGAGTTCAAGCCCCAGGACTGACAAAAAAAACCCCAAACACAATAAAATGAAATAAAAATAAGTAAATAAAATTGCAGCATGACATCCAACTTTGATTTATATTTTAATTCCATTGTGAGTGAAATATACTTTGTACAATTGATATGCTTTAAAATTTGTCAAAGTGGGGGCTGGGAATATGGCCTAGTGGCAAGAGTGCTTGCCTCATATGCATGAAGCCCTAGGTTTGATTCCTCAGAACCACATATATAGAAAATGGCCAGAAGTGGCGCTGTGGCTCAAGTGGCAGAGTGCCCGCCTTGAGCAGGAAGAAGCCAGGGACAGTGCTCAAGCCCTGAGTTCAAGCCCCAGGACTGGCAAAAAAAGAAAAAAAAAGAATGGGGCCTGTGTAAAGATAAAATTTGTCAAAGTGTGTTTTATGACCTAGAATATGATTTTTCTTGGTGACTGTTCCATACAAGCTTGAAAATTGTATATATTCTGTGGTCATTGGATGGAATAGTCTATAATTTCAAAACTAGATCAAGTGAATTGATCACACTGTTCAGGTAAAAGTATACCCCTTATCTGTCCACTTACCATTCTCCACCATGACTATCCTTGTCCAAGCTACTATTGTCTCTTTTCTGGACCATTAATGGGTCTCATATCTAGGCTCAGAACTGGTCTCCCTGTTTCCAATTTTGTCCCCTCTGTACTTAATCTCTCACATATTAAACAGTAGGGTCATATATAAACTCATGCGGTCTGTGCCAGCAGTTCATGGACTAAGAGGAAACTTGTTTAACCTGCTAAAAAATATCCGCCCAAATCCCAGACAATGACATCTTTCTTTTTTAAATTTATTTTTATTATTATTATTTTGTTCGTGTGTACTGATACTAGGGTTTGACTCAAAGCATCATGCGCTCACTTGGGTTTTTTGCTCAAGGCTGGAGGTTTACCACTTGAACCACACCTCCACCTCCAGCTTTTTCCTGGTTAATTGGAGATAAGAGTCTCCCAGATTTGTCTGTCCAAGCTGGCTTTGAACTGGGATCCTCAGTTCTCAGCTTCCTAGTAGCATCTGTCTATTTTAGATGAGTGATCAGACAAGGATGCTCACTTTGTCCCTTTTATTCACCATACCTGGAAGAAATGTGGGTCTATTTCCACTTTCAGAAGTAGAGGGCCCATACAGTAAGACAGGAAAACAAAGTAATGGGAAAAAAGACTTGGAACAAACAAAATTGCCATTTAAATCTACTGCCTTCCATTGTTCCTTCGCTCCTTCTGTTTTCTGGAGGTCCCCAAATCAGAGCTATCCAATCTTCTGCATTATAGCCCATCTCTGGGCCCTTAATCACCTCATATGCAGGACAAAGTTATCTCCAAAAATTTGTGACTCTATTTCTATGCTTCTCTGAGATTATAGCCTCTTTCTTACAAGCAAAATATTCCCATTTTCCTCAGTGGTTCTTTTCTCTCTCTCTTTTTCTTTTTCCTTTGGGTATGTGTGTGAATGCCAGTACTGGGGCTTGAACTCAGGGCCTGGGTGCTATCCCTGAGAATTTTTTTGCTAACTCTATTACTTGAGCCACAGCTCTACTTCTAACTTTTTGCTGGTTAATTGGGGGTAAGAGTCTTATGGACTTTTCTGTCCTGGCTGGGTTGGAATGGCAATCCTCAGATCTCAGCCTCCAGAGTAGTTAGTATTACAGTTGTGAACCACTGCCACTTGGCCCTCAATAGTTCCCAAAAGTGATGCTTTCCAGATCTCTCCTCTCCTAGCAACATAGTACATTTGCTTTGTTTCATTTTTTTCTGTTGAGACAGGTTCTCACTGTGTATCCTCAAGCTCAGGAGACCCCTGCTTCAGTTCAGTCTCCTGAGTTCTGAGATTATACATATGAATCACTATACCCGACTCCATTTTGTTTTGGAATATATGTGTGTGTGTGTGTGTGTGTGTGTGTGTGTGTGTGTGTGTGTGTGTGTGTGTGTGTGTGTGTGTGTGTGTGTGTGAATTGGGCAGACAATGAAGAAAGGCAAGGATACAAAAAGATGGAAGCAAAGAGGTTGACTGAAAAGAGTGGGTAGGATGAGAGTTGTGGGGGAGGGAGGAAAGAAGAGGCTGGGAGCAGCTTCCAAGTTCAAAGTGTCCTGGACAGGCAATGCCTGTGAGAATTGTCTCATCTCTTTATTTCCCTGTGAGGGTTCCATGTATAGTTTGGGGGATACGGAGTCTGTGGTTAACCACAAGGATTTATTGGCTCTGCCAGTCCTCTTCATTTTCCTGCACCTGGACTCTGGTACAGAGTAGTCCTTCGTGTAGCTGGAGCAAGGTGGATGCAGGGGGTACTGACAAAAGCCAGCTGAGGATGCAAAGAAGAGCTGAACAGATGTAGGTCCCTGTCCAGGAGGCAGGAGCAGCCGCCACAGTGGGAGGGAGCGGCAAGCCAACAGCTGAGTGAGACAAGGCCTGGGTTATTTTTTTTCCAGTTTGTTGGCATGTGGGTGGATTTTTCTTCTTTTTTTTTTTTCTTCTCTCCTGCTCTCTGCCGTTTCCACAGAGATGTGGGAGTTTGCAAATTTGTCTCAGTGGAGGGGAGAGGCAAGAGCTGATTTAGGGAGGGGGGTGGTCCTTGTCCGGACCAGAGCCACAGAGAAGGACACTATAAATGCAGGCACCCAGGAAAGGAGAATTCATTTCCTGGCGCTCTCCCTTAGGCGAGGAAGTCTGGCAAGCTCTCTCCTTTCTTCCTGCTGCTACAGGACTTACCTTCTCACCTCTCCTTGGCTCCAGGTTCTCAAATCTATCCCACCTGGTGATCACAGAAGCTTCTTGATCCTTGCTTTATAAGCCAGATGCCCTTGCTTACGTCCCGAACAAGCGAGCACACTTGAAACTTTTCTAAGCAGAGGCTGGTCTCCTCATATCTCTGGTTATGGGGGTTGAGGGACCAAGGAATTCCCCCCCCCCCATTTCCTATACATTTTAAGGATTAAAAAATACCCAGTACCTGTAGCACATACTATGTGCCAAATGAATGTTTCAGGCTTGGGGGTGGGGGAGCTTTCTGAAAGGCTGAAGGGGTGGGTGGTTTAGGAAAGGCTTCCAGCAGTATGCAAGAAGACAGATTAAGTAGCTGACGGTATGCCAGGCAGGAGCAAAGAACAAGAGGCTGTGGCTCCAGATACCTATGTGCAGATCCTGGCTGTGTTGTTTATTTGTAATATGATGTTGAACAAAGAAGTTCTTTTCCTTCTCTTTAGTTCTTCATCTGGAAAACAAATCGGTTGGATATCTAACAGCTCTGTAGATCTGTGCAAACTGAATCCTGAGTCTCCATCTTAGAAATCATGAGCCATCTAGTAAGATCATGTGTTTACACGGTACATCAAATACCATCAATAACTAGGCTGACCGATGGTTTGCCTGGGACTCAGATTTCCTGAGATGGAGGAATTTGGGTACTAAAGCAATCCTAGGTAAACTGCAAAAGTTACTCATCATAGCAAGGACCATATCCATTAATGATCAGTCTCGTCATCATCATTATTATTATTATTATTACCACTAGAGGGCAACACTCTCTTATGCCTGGGAGTAGGTTTTACCCCACCTAAAAGGTGCAGAACTGTTCCAAGATTCCAGGACCAGGCAGTGCTCTCAGTCTTTAACTCCTAGAAAGGAGAACATTGAGGAACAGAGACAACTGTGAGGGCTGGGAATGTGGCTTATTGGTAGAGTGCTTGCCTAGCATGCATGAAGCCCTGGGTTTGATTCCTCAGTACCACATAAACAGAAAAAGCTGGAAGTGGTGCTGTGGCTCAAGTGGTAAAATACTAGCCTTGAGCAAGAAACTCAGAGACAGTGCTCAGGCCCTGAGTTCAAACCCTAGGACTTGCAAGAAAGAGAAGGAAAGAAAGGAAAGAAGGAAAGAAGGACAACTGTGAATCCCAAGGCCTAGGAACCTTTCCTTGGTGCTGGCCCAGTCCCTTGTGATCTGATTCCTGTCGTATCTAAAACCCAACAACTAGCACTCAAATACCTAGTTTGTCCCAACATAGTAGAACTACTTGTTTTTCAGGGGACTGACAAATTAGAGAGATACCAATTTGTCTGAGCACCAGAGGCACTATCACAAAGCTGCACTTTTCTCTCCATGCCTTGCTTGTCTAGCGTTCCATAAAGGCCATCCAAAGCCAGCTCTACTGCTCCAGGAGCTCACTTCCTCCTTCCTCAACAAGTAGTTTCTGGGGACTGGAGATGTGGCTCAGTTGGTAGAGTGCTAGTCAAAGAGTGAAAGTATTCAGTATGGAATTCGAGTCCTAGTCTCAGACCAAAAAAAAAAAAAGTTGTGGGGGTGGGGGGGGGCGCTCTCCTTTAGCTCCCTTGGCTAAGTCATACTACCACTTGAGCCAGAGCTCTACTTCTGCCTTTTGGTGGTTAACTGGATACAGAATCTCATGGACTTGAGTGGCTGGCCTGGTTTTGAACTATGATCCTCAGACACTGGGGGCACTAGAACAAAGCTGCGCTATTCTCCTCATGCTTTGGTTGTCTACATTTCACACAGCCAGCTGTACTGGTACAAAGCTGGCTTCCTCCCTTCTCAAGAAGTAATAACTCTCTCTCTCTCTCTCTCTCTCTCTCTCTCTCCCCCCCACCCTGTGTATATATATACATACCAGTACTGGGGCTTGAACTCAGGGCCTAGATGCTGTCCCTTAGCATTTTTCACTCAAGGCTCTACCACTTGGGCCATATTTCTAAGTGGAAATAAGAGTCTCACAAACTTTCATGTCCAGACTGGCTTAGATCTGCAATCCTCAGATCTCATCCTCCCGAGTAGCTAGGATTATAAGCGTGAGCCACCAGTGCCAGACTCCAAGAAGTGATTTCTGTACTACTTATACCCTTATCACATTGAATCGCAGTTATGATTTATCTCTCTATGTGCCATTAGGTTGTTGATTCAGGCATTCAACAAACACAGATTACTTAATTGCTTGTCTACCCTGTTCCAGGCTTTTGGCCACACTTCCGATGCTGTCAGGGTAGAGTGGGGAGGAGTATCTGCCCCTGGAGAGTTAACAGTCCAATGAGGAAGGCAGGTGGTAAGCAAACAAAGAATTGCATGAATCAATATGTAATTATAACTTGCTAAGTTCAGGAAGGAAAAGGACTCACTGAGAGCATGTTCCAAAGGATTTGTCTACCTTGGGAGTGAGAGAGAAGAGCTGCTGATGGACTGAGATCTGAAGGCTAAACCAGCAGCAACTTCCTAAGAACAGCAAATGGCTGAGGAGTCGAGTGTTAGCTCCTTGAGGCCACAGATTGCTGCTTGTTCTATTCCAACCTGGAACAGAATGGCCTCCAGGCCTGTGAAAAGAGAGATACAAAAAGAATGTTTGTTGAGTAGAATTGAATGACTTGTTTTTGTTGTCTTGGAAAACATCACAGGTTGGATGGTCAAAAGGCCTAGGTTTTGACAATTCTGGGCAATTCAGCCCAGTTCAATTTCCTAGCTGCTTACGATGCATCTACCATGTACAAGGACCCATATTGAAAGGTAAACAAAACTGTGTGGGTCCCTAAGAATCTGGAAAGGAGGTGATGTGAGGTAGACTAGTACCTTTGATTCTCTGAGCCATTTCCTCAGGTTATATAATGGTCTGGATTCTGTCATCTCTAAGGCCCCCCTGTCAGCTCTCCTAGGGCTTGGATCAGCTCAAGGCTGGTACTCTACCACTTGAGCCCACAGGTCCACTTAAGACTTTTTGCTGGTTAATTGGACATCAGAGTCCCACAGACTTTGCTTCCAGGGATAACTCGGAACTGAGGTCATCAGATCTCAGCCTCCTGAATAGCTAGGATTACAGACATGAGGCAGTCTTGATTTGTATTTCTTTTTTTTTTTTTTGCCAGTCCTGGGGACTGGACTCAGGGCCTGAGCACTGTCCCTGGCTTCTTCTTGCTCAAGGCTAGCACTCTGCCACTTGAGCCACAGCGCCCCTTCTGGCCATTTTCTGTATATGTGGTGCTGGGGAATTGAACCCAGGGCCTCATGTATATGAGGCAGGCACTCTTGCCACTAGGCCATATCCCCAGCCCTTGATTTGTATTTCTTGAATAACAACCAGTAAGTTGTGTGGAATGTGCCTTTTGATTAATCTTGCCCTATAAGTGCTCCATGGAATAGGACTGAGATCATTCAGGGTTGGGTTCTGTTTATGGACCACTCGTCCATTTAGGAGTGTCTCTGGACTGGATAGTTTACTACTTTGTGCTTGAGAGTGCCAGCATTTGGTGAATCTTTCCTGTTTTCCCTCCACACCTTCTCCCTCCATTTTCAGTCTTCTGGTCTCCATTTAGGACTGTTTTTGCATAGATTAAGGATGTAAAAAGTCTTTAAGATCACTGTCTCATGTATTCTATTCCCTATTGCAATGGAGCCCTTAAATGAAGCCATCCAGCCATTTGAAGACCTTCAGTGGCAGGCCGGTTGACTAAGCCTCCCCGTGAGAGGGTTCTTCCCTCTGGGATTTGTCTCCCTGTAATTTTTACCCATTGCTTCTGGCTGTGCCCTTTGGAGCTAAGCAGAATAATTCCACTACATTGCCCCCCTGACAGCCTATTGGATATTTGAAGACAGTAATCATGTCCTCATAAGCCTGCTCTCCTCTAGGCTAAATATCATCTGTTCTTTCCAATGTTCTTCATTGTTTCAAATCCCCTTAGCATCTGTAAATATAGTTTAGTTTACATAAGATTTAGATCTCGCCTACTTTAAAGAGGATATTAGGCGACTCATCAGTTTATAACATGAAAGACAGACAATTAAGGATAAAAATGTGGAAGAAAACAGACCAGAGACCATGGAAAGGAAGCATGAATAGATATTGCCAGGTGCCTAAAATGAACTGGATTATAATTGGACTCTGAATTGGCTCAAAGTTTTATGGCAGCTAGGACAAAATTGGAAACACATTGAGTTATGTGGTTTTATGTTCTGACAGGATCAAGCTTACAAATCATCTTCAGAGAGACCATTTCCCCTAAAATGAAACTGCAGACTAGCCTAGTTAAGATTGTGCATGTTCCACTCTTAGAGGCTGACAGGCACTTTGGTTACATCTCATCCCCATACCCCCTAGAGAGTAGGGGCCTGGGAAGGATAATTAATTAATTAGTCAAATACTGTTCTTAGATTTAAACACCGCTGTCTTTGTAAGGATCCCCAAGACAAGGGTATTTTCTTTTTCCTTTCTTTTCACTGTCTCTGTTCCTTAGAGATGGTCCCTTTCCTACCTTTCTATCCTCTAAGGTGGGCAATCATCATGATTTGAAACACCAGACCCCAGAGAAGAGCCCAGAAAAGAATAATAGCCTGGTGGTCGCTGATCACAGCAGTTAGATGTAGATGACATCTCTGTGTTTTCAGGATCATCATCTGGAAAATGAGTTCACTTCTAAGGGTTTCCCAGCTCTAGATATTTCTAGATTGCTGAAGGATAAATCAATGATTTTCCTTTTCTTTTCTCCTTTTTTTCTAGGGATCAAACCCAGGGCCTCACACCTGCTAAATGCAGGCTCTGGTAGAGCTGAAGGACACCCCCAGATCTTGAGTTTTACATCTTGATTTTCTTATCTTGTGCTTAGCATCTTAGCAGGTATAGGAGAAGGTCTGCTCATCCATCGAGGTGTGAGAATCCAGTAGGCAAACCCAAATTGAACAGATGTCATTGCTGGATCTGAAGAAAGTGTTTCAGGGCTCTTAGTGTCACGACAAAATTCATATTGATTGGATACTGGCAGTGCTGAAATGGGGTTTAGGAGAGCTCTTTCCTATTGTAGCTCTACATTCCTAGGCAAAGCTGATCCTAGGAGCCCACAATCACGTCTGGCATTGAGGCTTCTGGGACTTGAGTCTGGGAAGCAGCAGCCCTGTCACTTTGTCACTCTTCTGCTCACAAATCTTCTGTGCCTATAAGAGAAGACCCAGGTTCTTTTTATTTTGGGTGGGGATTGCTGTGGATCAAAGCAAGAGCATTCTTTTTTTAAATTTGTCAGTCATGGAGCTGGAACTCGGGGCCTGGGCACTGTCCCTGAGCTTTTCTGCTCAAGGCTAGTGCTCTACCACCTTGAGCCATAGTTTCACTTCTAGTTTTCTAGTGGTTAATTGAAGATAAGAGTCTCATGGACTTTCCTGCCTGGGATGGCTTCAAACCTCCATTCTCAGATCTTAGCATCCTGAGTAGCAAGGATTACAGGCATGAGCCACCAGCACCTGGCCAAACCAAGAGCTTTCAATATGTATAGGTAAGTGTTCTACCACTGAGCTATATCCCCAGCTAAAGGAGGCCCAGAACTTTTTTAAGGTCCAGATTCTTTAATTTGACAATGAAATCTTCTCCAAGTTTAAGTAATGCATTTCCGTTTACTCTTCTTTACAGCACACATGAGCACACATCCACCACACACACACACACACACACATACACACACACACAGAGTGCATCATTGGTGTTTTCTTCAATCGGACTACTGTGGTTCTCTAAACACACACCATTTTCCTGTCTCTGTTCCTTTTCTCCCACACCACTTGAGGTCTTGCTGAGCTCTGACAATTCCACCCACTGCAATCCTAAGCTTATCTCAAATATTTTCATATCTATGAAGACCTCTCAGCACCCTTGGTCCCTGTGCCTCAACTCTGTCTTGTTAGTCATGTTTACAACATGGCTGTAGCTCTTGGACTAGCCTAGGAGCTCTCTGAGGGCAGAGATTCTAATTCACCCAGGGTCTTACATCATCCTTTGTTACTCCATCTTTCTTCCAGTGTATTGCTAGCCTCCGTGAGCCACAAAATTACAGAGATGTCAGCAACAGAAACTAATTTTCTCATATTCCTGGGGATGGAGGTAGAATCCGAAAATTAAAGTGTTCCCAGAGCCATACTTCCTCTGAAGATTCTGGGAAAGAATCCTTCCTTGCTTATTCCAGCTTCTGGTGACTGTTGCAATTGCTTGGCTTGCAGATGGACCACCCCACTCTCTGCCTCTGTCTTCCTATGGCATTCTCATATGTATGTGTTTGTGTCCAATTTTCCCTCTTGTTTCGCAGTGCCAGGAATGGGACCCAGGGCCTTGGGCATGCTAGTTAACCTTTCTGTCCCTGAGGTACATTCCCAGCCCTATCCCCCTTTCTTCAGTCCTACCCCTCTTCCTATAAGGATATCAATCATTGGGTTAGGACCTGTGATAATTCCGTAAGACCTCACTTACCCTTTTGTGTGCCAGTACTGGGGCTGGAACTCAGGGCCCTGGGCATTTTCCCTTAGCTTTTTCATTCAAGGCCAGTGTTCTACCCCTTGAGACACAGCTCCACTTGTGACTTTTTGCTGGTTACTTGGAAATAAGAATCTCACAGACTTTCCTGTCCAAGCTGGCTTCTAACCAAGATCATCAGATCTCAGCCTCCTGAGAAGCTAGGATTATAGGTGTGAGCCACTGTGCCCCACTTCAAATTGCATTTAAAAAACTTGATTCTAGGGGCTGGGGATATAGCCTAGTGGCAAGAGTGCGTGCCTGCCTCGGATACATGAGGCCCTAGGTTCGATTCCCCAGCACCACATATACAGAAAACGGCCAGAAGCGGCGCTGTGGCTCAAGTGGCAGAGTGCTAGCCTTGAGCGGGAAGAAGCCAGGGACAGTGCTCAGGCCCTGAGTCCAAGCCCCAGGACTGGCCAAAAAAAAAAAAAAAAACAACAAAAAAAAACAAAAAAAAAAAACTTGATTCTACCTGCAAAGGCCCTTACTTTATTTTATTTTTTGCCAGTCCTGGGGCTTGAACTCAGGGCTTGAGCACTGTCCCTGGCTTCTTACTGCTCAAGGCTAGCACTCAACCACGTGAGCCATAGTGCCACTTCTTGCTTTTTCTGTTTTATATGATTCTGAGGAATTGAACCCAGGGCTTCATGCATGTTAGCCAAGCACTCTACCACTAAACCATATTCCCATCCCTTGGCTCTTATTTTAAAATAAGATCATTCATAGTTTCTAGGTGGACTTGGACTTTGTTTTCTTGTTTCATTTCTATTTTTTTTGAGATCGTGTTTAAAGAGGTAGCCGTAGCTACTCAGGAGGCAGAAGTCTGAGAATTGCCTAGCCTTGAGCAAAAGAAGCTCAGGGACAGTGTCCAGGCACAGACTTCAACCCCCAGGACTGGCAAAAAAGGAGCCCTGGTTGACCCAGAACTCTCCACCTTCCTGCTTTGTTTTATTGTCTCTCTTCCCCACTACAGTATCAGTGCCATAAGGTTAGGATTCGTTGTCTATCTTGTGCATTGCTTTATTTCCAGTGTATGCTTCCAAGCCCAGAGGAAATCGGGAATAGAAGCATGGATAAGGATGAGAATATATGTGTTGCCTAGAACACAAATAACACTGTGCAAATAAAAAATCTGCCATGGATATATTACTTTGACATTTACAAAGTACCTATTTTGAATAAGGCACCAGGAGCAGATACAAAGAAGTAAAGGCAGCAGCTGAGTATCCTATATCTCTATGTGACCCTGGACAAGTTATTCAACCTCTACATTTCAGTTTCCTCATATGTAAAAAACAGAGGCAATAATAGATCTTTCCTTTTAAGGTTCTCATGTGGATTAAGTGGGCTCATAAATGCCTAGTACATGGTAGAACAAGAGCAGTCATGTACAAAGTGGATTTTAAAAAATATTTTCATCAGCCTGGCTTACATTTGTAATCCTGGTTACTCAGGAGGCTGAGATCTGCGGATTGTGGTTCAAAGCCAGCCTGGGAAGCAAAGTTTATGACACTCATCTCCAATTAACCTCCAAAAGGCCAAAAGCTCAAGGACAGCACCCAGGCCCTGAGTTCCTGAGTTCAAGCCCCAGGACCTGTATTCACACTCACATAGAAAACCCCGAGTTTTATTAAGCTGGGTGCTAGTGGCTCATGACTATAATCCGAGCTACTTAGAAGGCTGAGATCTGAGGGTTGTTGGTCAAAGCCAGCCCAGGCAGAAAGGTCAGTGGGACTCTTATTTTCAGTTACCCAGCAAAACAATGTGAGTGTATGGCTCAAGTGGTAGAACTCCAGACTTAAGCAAAAAAGCTAAGAACCCAGGCCCTGAGTTCAAGCCCCAGTACCAGCACACACGCACACACACACACACACACACACACACACACACACACACACACAGAGTTTTATTGGGATATAATTAGCACATGATAAAATTCATTCTTGAAAGATACAATTCAGTTTTTCAAGCAAGGCTGTGTAATCATCACCACAATCTAATTTTAGGATTTTTAATCCCCTTCCAAAGAGCCCCATACCTATTAATGGTCACTACCCATTTCCCTTCCCTCACCCCAACCTCTGACAATTCTACTACTCCAATTTCCATATCTATAGATTTGTCTGTTCTGGAATTTCATATAAAACGAATAATTTCCTTTTTTGTTCATTTCACTTACAATGATGTTTTCAAGGTTCATCCATGTACTTCATTCTTTTTTTTTCTTTCTTATTTATTTTGACACAAAGTCTTTCTCACTAAGTAGCCCAAGCAGTCCTGGAACTCTAAATCTCAGCCTCCTGAATGTTAGGATTACAAGTATGCCCTACCATATCAGGCTCTTCATTCCCTTTTGTGAGAGGGAAGACCTCAGTATACTGGGGTTTGAACTCAAGTTCTCATGTTAGCATGGCTTGCTGGCTCAGCCGCTAGCAGTCTACTACTTGAACCATGCTTCCACCTCTGCTTTTACTGGTTAGTTGGAGATGGAACCTCACAAACTTTTCTTCTTGGGCTGGCTTTTAATTTTGAACCTCTGATCTGAACCTCCTGAGTAACTAGGATTACAGGCATGAACCACCGGCACCCAGCCATTCCTTTTCTTTTCTTTTTTTGGTCATGGGGCTGGGCATGAACTCAGGGTCTGGGCACTGTCCCTGAGCTTTTTTGCTCAAGGCTAGCACTCTACATTTGTTTTGTTTTGTTTTTGCCAGTCCTGGGGCTTGAACTCAGCACCTGAGCACTGTCCCTGGCTTCTTTTTGCTCAAGGCTAGCACTCTGCCACTTGAGCCACAGCACCACTTCTGGCTTTTTCTATATATGTGGTGCTGAGGAATTGAACCCAGGACTTCAGGTATACAAAGCAAGCACTCTTGCCACTAGGCCATATTCCCAGCCCCCTAGCACTCTACATTTGAACCACAGGTCCACTTCTGATTTTCTTGTGGTTAGCTGGAGATAAGAGTCTCATGGACTTTCTTGCCTCAACTGGCTTCCAACCTTGATCCTCAGATCTCAGTCTCCTGAATAGTTAGGATTATAGGTGTGAGCCACTGGCTCCTGGCTACATTCCTTTTTAATAGTTGAATAATATTACATTGGGTATTACACCACAGTTTTCTTATCTGTTCATCAGTTAAACATTTGGTTGTTTCTACTTGTGGGATGTTATTATTATTATTAATGTTGCTATGAACACTTAATTTACAAGTGTTTGTGTATATATACATATATATGATTTCATTTCTCATAGATAAATACCTAAACATGGAATTATTGGGTCGTGTTTTGGGTCATACTTTTAACCTTTTGAAGAACTGACAGACTGTTTTACAAAGTGCTCCATATTACCCTCCTATTTATGAAAGAAGTTTCCAATTCTTCCACATGTTTGCTAACACATCTCATTGACTTTCATCTTGATTTTAGCTATCATAATTAAAGTGAGATAGTATCTCATTGTGTTTAAGACATAAACGTTCATTTTCCATTAACTTCACTTCCATTTTCTATTTAGTGGACAACCTAAGACCGCTGAGTAGAGGTAGAGATGTGGCTTAAGTGGTAGAACGCTGCCTAGAAATGAAAAGTCCTGATACTTACACACACACACACACACACACACACACACACACACACACGAGTCTAAAGAGAAGGGGAAGATGGAATGGGGAAGAATGATGGAAGGGGTGATCGATTCAGAAGCATGGGACAGTTAAATGAAAATGTTAAATTATAAAGCTCTTGTATGCCTTTTTAAGTTTAGAGAAAAACAAAACCAAGTGAGCTGGGCACTAGTGGCTCACTTGATCCTAGTTACTCAGGAATCTGAGATCTGAGCATCCCTGTTCAAAGCGAGCCTGGGCAAAAAAGTCCATGAGACTCTTTTCTTTTTTCTTTTCTGTCTTTTTTTTTTTCTACCAGAGTGTGGGAAAGCTTCCAGGGTTCAGAAGGGACTGGGGGCCCTCCAATCACGGGGAAAACATCTTTCCACATTCCATTCCCCTCACTATCAATGACCGGGACACAAGCAGTCCACGACCACTTATGGATGCAGGACTCCATAAGACTCATAAGACTCTTACAATTAATGAGCAAAAAACCAGAAGTGGAGCTGTGGATCAAGTGACAGAGCACTAGACTTGAGCAAAAAAGCCAAGAGAGAACTCAAGGTCCTGATTTCATGCCCCAGTATCAGCACTATTCTTTGAAGGTGGTATAATAATAAATAATAATAAAAAGTGATAAAAACAAAAATAAAATTAGCTGGTGTCTCATGCCTCTGATCCTAGCTACTCAGGAGGCTGAGATCTGAGGATCATTGTTCAAAGCCAGCCCAGGCAAGAAAATTCATGGGACTCTTTTTTTTTTTGCCAGTCCTGAGGCTTAAACTCAGGGCCTGGGCACTGTCGCTATGCTTCTTTTGCTCAAGGCTAGCACTCTACCACTTGAGCCACAGCACCACTTTACAGCTCTTTGTGTTTATGTGGTACTGTGGAATTGAACCCAGGGCTTCATGCATGCTGGGCAAGCACTCTACCACATTCTCAGCCCCTTATAAGACTCTTACCTCCAATTAATAAACAAAAATCTGGAAATGGAGCTATGACTCAAATGGTAAAGTGTTATCTATCCCTGAGCAAAAAAAGCTCAGGGACAGTGCCCAGGCCCCGATTTTTAAGTCCCAGGAGTGACACACAAAAAATCTGTTAGTGATTTTTTTCCCATCCAGTCAGTGGCTAGAGCAGTAGAACTGTAGTCTAATAATATTCAGTGACTAGGTGAGTGTGCTGGACTGTAGTAAGGAACATCTAATAAGCACAGAGGGCACCAATAAGCCTCAGTCCAGTCTGCACAGTCTGTACTCCCTGGCTGAATAGCAGGAAACTCAAGAGCTGGAGCAGTCTATTGACCTTGAACTTCCTCCTTGGTAAGCCATAGCCTTTTCAAGGGCTGCTTGCCTTTCCCTTTCAATCTCTGTAGAAGTAGTGATCAGGCAGGCATGATCTCCCATGGATGTTCTCAGAAAATGATCCTCACTATGCAGAGAACTTCCTGGGCCAGAATCTACCACATCAGACCCACCAAATGAGCTCCCTTGTCATTGCACAGGATGAAGATGCTCACATAGTACAGATGAGGATCTGTGTTACACAGATCAATGGTTAGTGTCTGCCTACCATTAACTGTGTGTATGTGCATGTGCAGGAGTGTGTGCATGCATGTGTGCTGGTACTGTGGCTTCATCTCAGAGCCTGGACACTCTCCCTTAGCTTTTTCACTTAAGGATGGTGCTGTATCATTTGAGCCATACCTCTACTTCCAGCTTTTTGTTGGTTGGCTGGTCATAAGAGTTTCACATTCTTTTTTGCCTAGGGTGGCTTTGAACCATGACCCTCAGATCTCAGCCTCCTGTGTAGCTAGAATTACAGGTGTGAGCCACCAGCACCTGGCTCTGACTACTATTAATCTTAACATAAGATGCCTCTGTGAGAGGCTGGTGATCATCCCTGGGATCAGAAATCCCCAGCTCATGTAGTTCCTGGAGGGTTTCCTGGTTTGGTTATGGAAGGTTCCAGAACAGAAGTGCCCAGCAATAAGAGTGAAACCAATAAAAGTAACAAACTTCAATACACCTTCAATACTGACCAGTATTACTGAACAATAACACACACACTGACATCGGCTGAGTTTTCAAAAGTAATAATGGCATAAGCTTCTTCCAGGTCCTTTTCAGATTTACTTTTCCTTATTAAAATCAATTTTTTTCTGGTCTTGGTCCTGGGGCTTGAATTCAAGGACTGGGCGATGTCCTTGAGCTTTTGTACTGCAGCTATTGAGCCACAGCTTAAGCCACAGCTCCAATTACGGCTTTTTTTTTTTTTTTTTTTTTTGGTGGCTAGAGATAAGAATCTCATGGATTTTCCTGCTCTGGTTGGCTTTGAACTTCAATCCTTAGTTCTCAGTTTCCCGAGTTACTAGGATTACAGGTGTGAGCCACTGGCCCATGTTCAGCATTAATTTTATTTCAGTTCTGGAGATTGAACTCAGAATTTTACACATCTAGGCAAGTGTTCTTCCACTTAAGCTGTGTCTCCAGCATTTTTTTCCTCTTGTTTTTTGAGACATGGTCTTGCCACTATCTCTGCCAGGTGGGACTCAAACTCATAGTCCTCTTGCCTCTGCTTCCCAAATATTTGGGATTACAAATGTGAGCCTTCATGCCTGGTGTTGCCTTTTCTTTTGTACATGTGTTATTCCATTTAGAAGACAAAGTTGGTGCTAACTGAGTTCCTGCTGTAAGGAATTTAGAAACAACTTCCTCCTTCATCTTCAGGACATCAAGGATTCCAGACATTATTATAAGTTATGATAAGAACCATAGGACAGTGCCTTATTGTTAGTGTAGAGAGCTCTCTGTACTTTTGATTGGCATTTCCCTAATGACTGAGGATGCTGAGCATAGTTTCATGAGTATATTGGCTATTTATTGATGTGTTTTCTTTGGAGAACTTTGTGTGTGTGTGTGCACGCGTGCACGCACACGTGCTTGCATGCCTGCCAGTATTAGGGCTTGAACTCAGGGCCTGAGCACTGTTTCTGAGCTTTTGTGCTCAAGGCTAACATTCTACCACTTGA
Organism: Perognathus longimembris pacificus; assembly: GCF_023159225.1. Taxonomy (NCBI): domain Eukaryota; kingdom Metazoa; phylum Chordata; class Mammalia; order Rodentia; family Heteromyidae; genus Perognathus; species Perognathus longimembris. The sequence goes on along the minus strand of NC_063188.1, from coordinate 71,437,833 downwards.
GCCACAACTCTACTTTCAGCTTTTTTGGTGGTTAATTGGACTTAAGAATCTCATGGATTTTCCTGCCTATGTTGGCTTCAAAACTTGATCTTCTCCCTTCCCCTGGTTGAATAATCTTATATACAAGAGACAAGGTACAGAAAATTAAGAGAGATGAAAGAAAAACAGCAGGTCAAAGGACGAACTAATCAACAATGATAGTCACTTAACAATAGGTTGGATATCAACCTATTGTACAACTGGGGGGGAGTAGGGAGGGGTAAACAGGAGAAAATGAAGGATGGGTAACATTGTCTAAAAATAAATGTAATCATTACCTAATTTATGTAACTATAAACCCCTTGATCACATTTTCAATAAAGACAAAAATAATTTTAAAAAACTTGATCCTCAGATTCTTTTTGAATTCTTTCACCCATTTAACAAAAATTGGGTTGGTAGGGCACTGGTGGCTCATGCCTGTAATCCTAGTTACTTAAGAGGCTGAGCTCTGAGGACTGCGATTCAACGCCAACCTTGGCAAGAAAGTCCATGAAACTCATTTCCAAGTAACCATCAAAAATCCAGAAGTGAAGCTGTGGCTCAAATTGTAGAACTCTAGCCTTGAGCAAAAAAACAAAAACAAAAAACAAAACAAAACAAAAAACTCAGGGGCTGGGAATATGGCCTAGTGGCAAGAGTGCTTGCCTCCTACACATGAAGCTCTGGGTTCGATTCCCCAGCACCACATATATGGAAAACGGCCAGAAGGGGCGCTGTGGCTCAGGTGGCGGAGTGCTAGCCTTGAGCGGAAAGAAGACAGGGAAGGTGCTCCGGCCCTGAGTCCAAGGCCCAGGACTGGCCAAAAAAAAACCAAACTCAGTGATAGCGACCAGGCCTGGAGTTCAAGCCCCAGGACCAGCACGCGCGCGCGCGCACACACACACACACACACACACATGCACACACACAGATTGTCTTTTTGCTGTTGAGATATTAATTATTATAGAGTCTATATACCAATCCTTTAACAAACAGATACTTTCTTCCATTCCATGGGTTGTCTTTTCTCTGCAAGTTGTTTTGGCAAGACCTCTCCTGTCAGCTAAGACTTCTTGATAGGAAAGTGGAAGTTCACAGAGGAGAGGATGAGATTTAAACTCAGTTTTGTCTGACTACAAAACTCATGCTTCTGTGTAACTTGAGAGTAGGGACAGTAGGGTGGAAATGGGAGAGAAGGAAGGGGTGACATGAGCGAAGAAGCACTTTGCTCACAATTGTGCTCATATAATTATGGAATTGTAACCCCTTTGTACAACTACTTAATATCAATAAAAAAGAGAACTCATGCTTTCCTCTCTATTCCAACCTGCTCACAAATATAAACAGAGACAGGTTCCTGGCTTTAAGGAGCTTGGTGTGGAAGAAAATGTAAAAGAAGAACATAAACAAATGTGTCATAAAGCTGAGTTCCACTTGTCAGGTTCCACTTGTCCTACAAATAACAGAGAAAGTACAGTGGGAGGTCAAGAGGAAAACGAGGGAGGGAGGAAGGGAGAGAGACAGTGAGAGAGAATATGAACTTACTAGAGAGATAGGGGGTCTCAGTAAGGTGGCATTTGAATTGTCTTTGAGGATGGGTACAGATTCACTGGGTGGTGCTGATGGAATGAATGGAGAGAGCATTTTCTCACAGGAGGGGAGAAATAAGGAATGACTGAAGAGTTTTCTGGCTGTGATGGAGAGTCTCAAGGCTGGTTGGAATGGGAAATCCTAGGTCAGCCTTGGTGGGAGGACCCCAGGACTAGTTGAGATGGGGGATCTTGGGTTGGCTGAGATAGGGGATCTGGGCACTGACTTGTTTGGAGAGTTTAGGGACTGCTGGAGGAGATGGCTATCATGTATGGAGTTGGAGTTCTAGGAGCTGCCTGGGTTGGGGAGAACTTCAGACTGGCTGAGGTGGAGACTCGCTTGATTGTTTGGGATGAAGGGATGGTTCGGGGACTGGCTAGGGTGGGAGACCCAGAGATTCCCGATGATGAGGGCTGGGTAGGAGGTAGCCTGCGGTAGGAAGTTTAGGGGTTGGCTGAGATAAGGAATCAGATATTGGTTAGAGTTAGCAGACCTAGGAGATGGAGTGTGACTGGGATAGGTGTTCTCCAAATGGCGTGGTTAAGCATCCTGGTCCTGGTGGATCAGACCAAGGGATGTAGGAGCAGAGTGGGATGGGAGGTGTGTTGAAGCAGTTCGGGGAAGACCCTGCTAGGACAGGATGGAATCGAAAGGTCTGCAGGCTGAGAGGAGGCTATTGGCCCCAGCTGGCCGGGTGCGAGTGGCGGCCGCAGGTGGGGCGTGAGGGGGCGGGCCAGGAGAGCAGGGTGGGGGCAGGGGTGGGGGGCGGTCCGGCGGCCGGGGCGGTCCCGCGCGGCCGCGCTGCGCAGTGACTCCGCAGCGGGCGGAGCGCCGTGGGCCGCGTCCTCCCCAGCCCGTGGCGGTGGCGGCGGCGGCGGCGGCGGCGGCGGGCGGCGGTGGCGGCGGCGGCGGCGGCAGCGGTAGCTTCCAGCTCCTGCTCCCCGTGCCGCCGTTTCCAGCGCTGTCTCCCGGGCCCCCCCCGGGCCCCCGGGCCCCCGGGCCCTCAAGCCCGGTGCGCGCCCTTGCGTCCCGCCGGCCCCCTCCCCCGGCTGGGCCCGGGGGAGGGTGGCGCCGTGAGCGAGCGGGGGACTGGGCTCACTTGCCCCTTCCCTTGTCCCTGGGCTGCCAGGATGGAGGCGGGGTCGGGTCCCC
>NC_063188.1:71377712-71434570 GCF_023159225.1 Perognathus longimembris pacificus | reverse complement strand
CGGGCGGCCCGGGATCCGAGAGCCCCAACAGGGCGGTGGAGTATCTGTTGGAGCTGAACAACATCATCGAGAGCCAGCAGCAGCTGCTGGAGACCCAGCGACGGCGCATCGAGGAGCTGGAGGGCCAGTTGGACCAGCTCACCCAGGAGAACCGGGACCTGCGGGAGGAGAGCCAGCTGCACCGCGGGGAGCTGCACCGGGACCCCCACGGCGCGCGGGATAGCCCCGGTCGCGAAAGCCAGTACCAGAATCTGCGGGAGACCCAGTTCCACCATCGCGAGCTGCGGGAGAGCCAGTTTCACCAGGCAGCCCGGGACGTGGCTTATCCGAACCGGGATGGCACCTACCAGAACCGGGAAGCTGTGTATCGGGACAAGGAGCGGGACGCTTCCTATCCGCTCCAGGACACAACCAGTTACACGGCCCGCGAACGCGACGTGGCCCAATGCCACCTGCACCACGACAACCCAGCCCTGGGTCGCGAGCGTGGCGGGCGGGAGCCCGGGCCAGCACACCCGGGGCGCGAGAAGGAAGCCGGCTATGCCGCGGCGGTGGGCGTGGGGCCGAGGCCACCGCGGGAGCGTGGCCAGTTGAGCCGTGGTGCATCCAGGAGCTCCAGCCCCGGGGCTGGTGGAGGCCACAGCACCAGTACCAGCACCAGCCCGGCTACCACCCTCCAGAGAAAGTAAGGACTATGCTTCTATCCTCCCCGCTCTTCCCCACCCCCACCCCCGCCTCGAGATCCCTCGGCAACTTGTCCAGCTGATAAAGTAAGAAGCCAGGGCTTGATTTCCACGTCCTGTTCTCCTGTCCTAACCTGGAAAAAGCCACGTCCGCCTCTTCCTGTCGACACCCTGGCCCTAGGCACTCACTGCACACTGGCCTGTCCGGATGAGGGCTGGCGTCTCTTTTCCCAGGATGGAGGCCAGGGAGGGACTCAATCAGCACCCGTCCAGCTCCACTTCTTCAAATCCCTGGCTGCATAGCTTTGGCTAGAGGAAGGCTTTTTCATTTATTTATTTATTTATTTATTTAGGCTGTGCAGTTTGGGCTTTTTTCCCCCCTTTGTTGTTAGTGATGGTATCAACTCAAGAGCCTCAAGGGAAATAAACCCCCTTCCCAATTTTTTTTCCTTTCTGTTTGCGTGATTTCCTCTCTCCTGGCTGCCTCTGCTCCATCCTCTCCCAGAGAGGCAGGTGGGGACCAGAATGGCTGCTGGAGGCCTAGACATCCCTCTGAGGGGAACTGCAGTACATCCTGGCCAGAGGGGGAGCAAAGATGGGGGAGCAAAGATGGAGGCCAGGCCCTTGGCTAGTTCCTCAAAGTCCATCCCCTCTCCACCCTTCATGAAAAACAACACCCATTTAAAGAGCCCTACTAAGGAAGGGAAGTCTCTAGCTCTCTCTTCCAATGGATCAGCTCCAGTTCCTGTGTTGGGGGCTTGCGTGTCTGTCAATTTGGGACAGCTTGGCAATATTTCTTGGGTTGGTGGGACATGGGCAGCATGCACTTCTTCCACGCAGATCCCATCCTGAGCTGGTGGAGATCAACGTATTAGGTAGAGAGAGTCAAGGGTGTGTAGGTTCACAGAGATGCTCCCTTGCTGCTTTTCTGCTGTATTGCAAAGACCACTGAACTGGGAGTTGGAGGAACTGGGTTCCCCTTCTAGCTCTGCTGCAGATTGGCTTTGTGACCTTGACTAGGTCCCTTCCTCTCTCAGTCATCAATTCCCCTATAGCTTTCGAAAGACATGGCCTGCCTTGGATGCTCTTTAAACACCCCTCCAGCTTCCATTCCACGGTTCTTTGACAAATCCAGCCACACTCCAGAGCAAGTCTGAAGCCCTCTAGCAAATGGACGGACTTCCCCCTCCTCTCACTGCTCAGCTGGTCCTACCATGTGCCACAACCAGTGGAGTGTCTCTTGGAGGCTGCGCTGGGGGTGGGGAAGCCTTCTGCCTCAGGAAATCTGCTGGGAGACAGCTCTCTGCAACTCCCCCATGGTGAGGCAGCAGACTGGAGTGCTGGGTTGAGATGGCTGGGCCCCAGGAGCAGCAGCTGCAGCTTTAGGGCTCCGCAAGGCTCCACTGCAGCACACCCTCAGTTGATTCTTGGGGTTAGACTGCCCCAGACTAGTCTGGGAGCCCAGGGGAAGGTGTTGCCAGCCCCAGCAGGGATGCTTAGAGCCTATTCCCAGAGGACTGGTCATGCACACCTTGGGGCACTGTACTGGAGGAAGAATGCAAGGAAGGTCGAGGCCCATTCAAGAGAGGGCCATGGTAGGGGTGGGTGCAGATAAAAATGGACTGTAGCATTGTGATCCTCAAAGCTTACTGCAGAACACTTTTCTAGAGGGGTCAGGCTTGAAATAAAAGAGAGCAGCTTCATCAGGTATGGCTCCCAGAAGCAGAAACCAGAACATTGAGAACATTTGCGATAAAATCAGGAAGAACTTTCTAACCTGGCTAGTGGTGATGCAGTAGATTGATTGTCTCAAGGGATAGAGAGGGAGGTGTTAGTAGCTGGCTGGACATGTCCACCAGCGGAGGCCAAGTGCATGTCTGAGAGAACTAGCCAAGTCCTAATTCCGGAATCAGGTAGAAGACCCAGGGAGATAACCTGAGTCTTCCCCCAATTTTAGGATGCCATTGCCCTCAGATTTTCCATCTGATCCTGCAGACCCAGACCGGAATCTCTTGGCTGGCTGGAAGCCCATTTGCTTTGCTGCCATCCTTGCAGGCCTGCCTCTTGGCCCTTCCTTCTTTTTGTGCACCTTCCAGGTTGCTGGTTGGATTTCCTTGCTTCACATTTCCCACTGGATTAATAAAGGGGTTTAGGCCATACTTTGAATTTCTCTCCTAACCATCTATTAACTGTACATCCCTGATTACCTCTTTTGGTCTCTCAACAAGCTCTAGACAGTGAGCCATTTTAGATATGGGAAAACTGAGGCTCTAAGACCAAGGGACTTTGTTCAAGGGTATGCTACTAGTTGCTAATGGAGCCGGGACTAGAACAGGCAGCCTGCTTGTTTCTGGGGCATTTTATTATTTGTTCACTAGAGCTTTTCAGCTCCCCAGAGCCCCTCAGCCTCAGTATAGGTACTGAACTAGGGAAGTCTCAGAAAGCCTTAGATAGCTAGAAGGTTTGAACAAGAAGAGATGAGTCCAGATGCTTTGGGGGAGGCAATGGAGAGAAAAGAAAGCTGTTTTCCCTCTTTTCCACTCTCTTCCTTGGCCAGGATGTCAAGAGAACCTGGCAGTGCAGTTGCCATTGCTGCCAACCACTGCAATTGCTAGCAACTCCCCTGCTAGGCCTGTTCTGGATTTTGTAAGGAGTGGGTGAGAAGGCTGTGCTGGAAGTGCCGGCAGGCAGGGTGGGAGTTCAACAGCAGAGGCTGCAGCATTGGGGGAGGACTAGCAGAGCTGATACAGACTGGGCGCTCCTGGTCCCCAGGCTCCCTCTAGTGGACAAAGAGGGGAGAGTAGGGCCTGGACTGAGCTGCAGCTGGTTGGGAGACCATTCTACCCAGGGACTTTCTTTAGCCATCAAAAGCACCATATTTGTATGTCTATCACCACCACTCACATGTTACAATAGAAGAAACTGAGAGCTTTGAGAATCAAATCCCACCAGAGGTCATGCTTTGTATGATAGATTCTGAATCTTGGAAACTTTCCCTTGTCTACATTGGACATCAGCTGTCATGTCTGTTCTCTATCCACATCAGTCACCCAGGACTCCCCCACCTTTCTGCACCATCTCTTCTGGATGGATTCCAGGATGTCAGGTTCTCTTCTGCTGTGTTCTGGGTGTGGCCTTCCAGTGCTGCGTAGAGTGAGCGACAAGAGTCTCTACCTCTTTTGGTCACCCATCCTCTGGATGTAAGGGTCCTATTGGTATATTTGTTTACTAATTGTTAGTGCTTAGATTTTTTTTTACAAAATTGTTGCCACCACCACCCCACCACAATTAGGGAAGAGCTCTGCTTTTGTTGTTGATTTTGCACACCCCCCCCCGGGAGTTCTGCGCTTGGAATGATTTGTAGGCATGCCAAGGGCCACTGCTGAGTGCCCCACGCTTGAGAGAGCTGCATTTCCACATATTTTTAGCATGGGCCCACCTTTGGCTTTGCTGTAGGCAGTGGTAGGCTGTAGCTTGTATGAGGGGAACTCTCCATTCTCTGCCCCTTACATGCATACTCTACACTGGCACACATTTGGAGATAGCAACTTGAGGGGCCAGCCTGGTGTTCTTGACAGCCAGGACAATGCATGGTGTCAGCCAGGCTGTTCTCCGCAGGTGGTGGTGTGTCAGCTTGTTACTCACAGGGGTTGCAGCCACCAAGGAGAAGTGAGTAAGCCCAGGGAGAGATTGTGGGGAAGTCTATCTCCTTTAAGGGGTTTTGAGTCCTTTGCCTTGGGGGGGGTCTCCCCTTCCTCCATGAACACCCCTCCAGAGGAGGGTTGTGAGCATTATGCTCGTGTGGGAGGAAATGATAATGTTGGGTTTAATGAGAATCAGAGGAGCCTTGCTTCTCTGTCTAGATCTGGGGCAAGAATGGGGTTGTTGTCATCTATAAACATTTTTTGGCTGTGTGCACAAAGCAGGAGGGGCCACCAGGCTGGGCAAACATCATGCTTTGCTAGACACTCCCCTCCCCCCACCATCAGCCAGGGAAACTGGGTTGTGGGCCCAATCATGCCATAGAGATGATACTGAGGCTAGAGTGTATCTGAGGCCAGGCTACTAGTTAAGGATCTGGACAGTGGTGGAGTGGGCTTTGAAGGAGGGTGAGTGTGTTTTCAGTGTTCAATGGAGGGGATTAGTAGAAGACACCTGATCCAGGCTTGCCACCTGCTAGCCTTTCTTTCTTTGTGTTACCCTTGCCTACTCTGGTGTCTGAATTTTCTAAAAGCAGAGAAGAGGCCTGGAGCATGATGAAGAGGCCACCCGTGCACTGACTGAGAGAGTCTTCGCCTTCTGTGTGTCAGGCACCACTCTATGTGGTTTTATATAATAATAGCTAACATTTTTTTTCAAGCGCACTTATTGTGTATGCTGGCACTGTTCTAAGCGCTTCACATATAGTAATTCATTCTGTCTTCACAGGAATACTTTCTTGTAGAGATTATTAGTAACATCATTTTACAGATGAGGAAACTGAGGCTCACAAACAGGGTGGGTCACATAGCCAAGGTCACCCCGTGAATAAGTGGCAGAACTCTGAAGGAGCTAGAAGGAACTGGCGGGGGGGGGGGGGGGAGTTCCAGGATCTGCTGGTGTTCTTACCTGCCATGTGCAATTGTTTCTTACCTCATTTACACACAATTCCTTCTGGGTGGGTGTTACTATGATCCTCCTTTTTCAACTGAGGAGATAAGTAGAGAGGCCTGTCTGAAGTTACATAGCAGAATGGGGCCTGGAACTATATGAATCTCAAGCCTGTGGTACATCGTTCATTCCTACAAGTGGGATTTCAAGACATGGAGGCCACTCCAGGCATGGCTCTGGCTTTGCCCTCTACAGAGCTCCTAGAACCAGTAAGGCAGGCTCCTCATGATCACCTGGATTTTTCCGTAAGTTCCTGATAGATCACCCCACCTCTGTCAAATTTCTGATAAGGCAGGGCCAGGCCATGTAATGTCATCTGACTCCTAGACTTTCACTGTCTCTTGGGCCTGAAAACATATTCGTGCTGTGCATCTCTCCCTTAAGGTCTGTCCTCCAACTTTCCTTCTTTCATCTTTTTGCAACCTTTTCCCCATTGACTGTACTCCAACTACCCTGATAAGTGTGTCCCATTGTTAGCCCATCCAGGCCTTCTGATAGCCTCTAAGTCTTGGCTCCTGCTGTTCCCTTCTCTGGAACTGCTCCACCCAATTTCTAAGCTGAACTCACCTGTTACCTCTTGTGTGTTTGTTCATTGGTCTCTCTTGATGCTCAGTTCATCCCTAGTCTTTGCATAAGCAGTCTTTTATACCTTTGTGGTTGTTCATGTTCTACTAGACTGAGAGCTCCTAAAGGTATTCAGATGTAGCCAGCACATACACGTTGAGGGTCAGAACCTGTCTAGGTACAGAGGGTATGGTTAAAGGCAAGGAGCTTAGAAACACAAGGCACAGCACATAACTACGCAGTAGACAAATAGATGTCTGATGAAGTCCTGGTGAGCTGATGGCTAGGTACCTCATTCTCCTTTATTCTGGGACTCCCGTTGAGAGAAATGACAACTTCAGAATTCTCCTGATTTTTCTGTGGCTTTTTCCTCATGCTCCCTGGAGCCACTGGGCCTTTGTTCTCTCTGCTTTTCCCACCCACCTATCTCTCAATTCATGAAGCAGAGTTGGATGAGACTTGAGGGACATATAGGCCTGACTGCTCATTGTTATTTCTTCCTGGGAGCCCAAGACCATGTCATGCCATTGTCTTGACCCTTGATGCAAATTCTTCTGTCCTAAATGGAGCTAAGACATAAACAGAACCTGTGTGTAGTCTTTCAAGGCCAATGTGAAGCTGCCTAATTACCCACCATGTCTTTATGTCCTTGTTTTCCTCTTCTACTTTTTTTCTTGGTGCTAGTAGTGGGACTTAAACTCCCAGCTGGGCCTGGGAGCTATCCCTTAGCTTTCTTGCTTAAGGCTGGCACTCTACTGCATGAGCCACTGCACAGTTCCACTTCCAGCTTTTGGTAGTTAATTGGAGATAAGCATCTCACAGACTCAACTGGGGCTGGCTTCAAACCATGATTCTCAGATTTTAGCTTCCTTCAGTAGCTAGGATTACAGGCATAAGCCACTGGTGCCCAATTTCTTCTTCCTTTTGTATTCATCAAATCTTTATTGAGCTAAGATTTAGCTCTGGGCATTGTATTTGGGAGTAGGAATAAGATTTAGCCCCATTGGCTTGTTTCTTGCTGCATTCCCTGGCAGGATAATAAACATTGATCATGAGGAAGAATGATGAATAAATGACTTATTTCCTCTTGGGGGGGCAGTTGTTGAGGGCAGGATGATTTCCTAATTACTCCACCTTCCTAATGCTTTTTGATCTCTCAAGTATGCGTACTGAGAGCATTTCCAAAGGAAGCTCATTCCCAAGTGCTTATAGGTGGATGCTCCCTAGAACCTGGGAGCCCTCAGAGAAAGTGAGGTATAGAGGACTTTGTGTGATTCTAGGCATCATTGCACTTTCAGAACCTCAGTTTTCTCCAGTAGCACATGAGGATAAAATTGTATTTTCTGATACATTAGATTCATGAATTCCCCCACTCCCCTTACCTCCCAAACAAAAATGTACCAGGAAGCTAGGCGCCAGTGGCACATGCTTGTCATCCTAGCTACGTGAAAGGCTGAGATCTGAAGATCATAGTTTGAAGCCAGCCCAGGCAGGAAAGTCTGTGACACTCTTATCTCCAATTAGGAGGTGTGGCTCAAGTGGTGGAGCACCAGTCTTGAGCAAAAAAGAAAATTTGAGGCCCTGAGTTCAAGCCCCACTGTCAACACACACACATATACACACCCACCTCCTCCCCACCCCCCACATCTTTCCTGGGTTTTCCTCATACTCATCAAGGCCCTAATCAAGACAGAAAGCTGAAGGCTGAGAATGGAAAATAATAGGTGAGATTGCTCTGCCCCCTAGAGGCAGAGTACAACAAACAAAACAACATCAAGACAGCTACATTTCATCTTCTTCCAAACAAAGATGACACGCCGGAGCTCCACAACTACTATATATATATATATATCTTTCTGCATTTATTTGAACCAAACTTCTGTTTAACTATTTTACCTCTGTATAACTATTTTAATTAATTAATTATTTATTTACCAGTCCTGGGCCTTGGACTCAGGGCCTGAGCACTGTCTCTGGCTTCTTTTTGCTCAAGGCTAGCACTCCTGCCACTTGAGCCACAGTGCCACTTCTGGCCATTTTCTATATGTGGTGCTGGGGAATCGAACCCAGGGCTTCATGTATACGAGTCAAGCACTCTTGCCACTAGGCCATATTCCCAGCTGTATAACTATTTTAGAATTGCTTATTTGGGGTTGAGGTATAGCTCAGTGGAGGAGCATTTGCCTTGAATATATAAGACCTTGAGTTGGATCCCCAACACTGTAAAAGATTATTGTCACTGGATAGGTGACAAAACATACCTTAACTTCCCCGCAAGTATCTTTTATTCAGTCATTCATTTTTTTTTGTCACCTGTGGGGCTTGAACTCAGGGCCTGGGTACCTTCCATGAGCCTCTTTGTGCTTAAGGCTAGAGTTCTACCACTTGAGCTACTGCACCACTTTTGGTTTTTGAATGCTTAATTGGAGATAAACGTCTTATGGAGACTTTTTTCTTCCTAGAGCATCTTTGAACTGTAATCCTCAAATCTCAGCCTCTTGAGTAGCTAGGATTACAGGGGTGAGCCACCAGCACCTGGTCCAAACTATCCTTTAAAAAGCAGGCGGCATCTCATATAACTATATATCTGGTGTACATGCAGGCCACTTCATGAACAACCTCTCTCATTGTGGTTGTTGTGAAAACTAAATAAGATAGTACATTTGCTCAGCAGGCAGTATGTGTTTACTCAGTGATAGGCATTATTAATAATGATAACTTTGTAAAGTTTCTTGCTGTGGGAGGGCAGGGAAGAGAGAGGTCATGTGGGAGTTCCCCACAATTCTGAGTGAGACGTCGGTATAGGGCATATTTGTGTACCTAGTATGTGCCATGCCTGTGCCCTCACAGGTAAAGTTTGGTGGCTTCAGGACATTCACAGGTGGAGAAGATGCTCATGAAAACAGATAATTGAAATTCAATGTATAGTGTGCTATGCCAGAGGAGTCACAGGGGGCTGTGAGTGCTCAATGGAAGATATTTGTCTAGGCCTTCAGTGAGGGCTTCCTGGAGGAGGTGGTGCCTGAAGCAAGATTCAGAAGATGAGTAGGAGTTAGCACAGTGAAGGAGGATAGTGTGTGGGTTTCTGGGAATGGGGGCAAAAGGGAAGTTAAGGCCAAGGGATGAGTGAATGCTCAGGGTATATGTGGAGAGAAGGGGCATATTTACTAGTTCAAAACAAACTAGAACAGCAAGTAGGAGATAGGGTCAGAGAGATGAAGGAACCTGTAGACTTGACCAGCTCGGATCATGAAGACATGTGACTAATTACATCAGGAGCTTCATGCTCTCAGAAACTGGCAGCCAACAGAGAGGGTTTTTTTTTTGTTGTTGTTGTTTGTTTTTTCTACTGGCACTGGGGCTTGAACTCAGTGTCTGGGTGCTGTCCCTTAGCTTTTACACTCAAGCCTCATGCTCCACCACTAGAATCACAGCTCTACATTCTGGCTTTTTTGATGGTTAATTGGAGATAAGAGTCTCACTAGCTTTCCTGTCTGTGCTGATTTTTTTTTTTTTTTTGCCAGTCCTGGGCCTTGGACTCAGGGCCTGAGCACTGTCCGTGGCTTCTTCCCGCTCAAGGCTAGCATTCTGCCACTTGAGCCACAGCGCCACTTCTGGCCGCTTTCTGTATATGTGGTGCTGGGGAATCGAACCTAGGGCCTCGTGTATCCGAGGCAGGCACTCTTGCCACTAGGCTATATCCCCAGCCCTGTCTGTGCTGATTTTGAACAGTGATCCTCAGATCTCAGCTTCTTGAGTAGCTAGCATTACAGTTGTGACCCACCAGTGACCAGCTGTTTGCTTTCATAATTTATATTTTACTATCTTTAGTTGTACAAAGGGGTTTCAATTTACCATGTCAATTTTTGGATACAATGCATCTTGATCAGTGTCATTCTCCCACCCCCTCCAATCTATCCAACATAGGGTTTGAAGCTTGGGAGAAAATAATAATGACAATGCCCTGATAAATGCCATGATAGCAGGGAGTACGGCCCACTGCAGGAGCTCAGAGGAGCAGCCAATCGTCATGACCAGTACAGGTATAATGATACTAGCACTAAAAAAGTCAAGAAACTGGGCTAGAAAGGCACAAAAAAAAATCATCCAGATCTAGGCGTTCATTTCATAGGTGGGAAAACTGAGGCCCAACGAGGGGAAAAAAAGAGACTAGTATAAAATCACATAAGGTGCAAGCAGAAGCGTGCTCTAATTGGAAGGGCCACTTTATATGTGCTGTTTCTTGCCCTGGAATTGTAGGACGGTGGTGTGGGCCTTTGTGTCAGACACCTGGAGGACACCCTCCAGGGAACACAGAGAATGGATGGCTTGCTGAGGACAAGACAATGAAAACATATCACCTAAAGGGGCTGCTGCTTGCATGGCAGACCCACTCTCTGCTCTGTTCCAGCTCCTCAGCAATCAAAGCTTCTAGATTCATTGCTAGGAAGTAAACTCCCACTTCTCTTTCTCCACCCAGCCCAGGCCCAGCCTCCTTTCAGCTGTTTTTTGCCTTAGATGGACTTGTTTAATGTAACTGAAGCAGCTCAGAGGCAATTTCTGGCCTGACAGCTAAGCCTGCCCCCTTCCCCATTTTTTTTCATAACGCGAAAGGAGGGCTACATCTGCCATAAATATATTCTCATTTTCTTAGACCAGAAATTATTTGGTCCAGGCCTTTTGTTTGGGGACCCTGTGGGATGATGCACAAAGAATGAACTTTGGAGGACATACAGATTTGAGTTTGAACCCAGACAGTGAGGCCATTTTATGTTTGCCTAGCTTTCATTTCCCTATCTTTAAAATGGGATAATAAGCCCATCTCTCGAGCTTAACCAAGATAATTTCAATGACATTTCCTGATACTTCTATGTGCTCTTTTATGAACTCACCCATGAACAATAATTGGAAGAACCCAGTGCTAGGCAAAGCTTGGCTTCCCTCAAGAACTGATATATTCTCTCCTTGCTAATAGGGGCTGTCACAGCTCATTCTGTCTTTTTTTTTTTTTTTTTTTTTTTTTTGCCTCTGCCGCCAGTTAGCATCTTTGTTGATCTCTCTTGGTTCTTATTTTTCTAGTTCAATTTCTTTTCTGTCTTTATCTGTATTCTTGGAGTAAGCAACCTCCAATCCTTTGTGACTCAGGCAGGTATAAATAACTAATGCATGTAAATAGTTGAATGAATGAAAGGCTGGAGGGGCTGGACTGGTAATGGAGAGATTTGAAAAGGACAGGATGGCAAAGGCAGGAACTGGGGAAGGGTGCTAGTGGATGGTTGGAGGGAGCCAAGGGGTTGCTTAGGAGGAGCCACAGCTTCACCCACCCCTCTTGCTATTACTCGAAACAGAAGCAAAGATTGGAGAATAGGGCCTTTCTATTATCCATAACCATAATTTCTCTCCATTGTGTATGTATAGTACAGGAAATGGGTCCAAAGAAAAAGGGCTTGCTTTTAGAAATTAAATCAAAGCCACTAAAGGTAGTGCCCATCTGCAGTCTCAGTTACTTGGGAAGCTGAAGCACAAGGATCACTTGAACCCATGATTTCAATGCCAACCCTGGCAACATGGGATGATATAAACTAAAAAGAAAAAAATATATAAGTCAAAATTATACACACACACACACACACACACACACACACACACACACACTTTTCTTGTGGGACTAAGATTTGAACTCAACCACTATGGCCATACCTCCAGTCTCATATATACATTTAAAATGTATATTTAATCCATGCACTGGTGGCTCATGCCTGTAATCCTAGCTACTCAAGAGGCTAAGATCTGAGGACTGTGCTTCAAAGCTAGCCCAGGCAGGAAAGTCCATGAGACCCTTATCTCCAAATTAACCACCAGAAAACTGGAAGTAGAGCTGCGGCTCAAAGTGGTAGAGTGCTAGCTTTGAGTGAAAAAGCTCAGGGACAACACCCAGGCCCTGAGTTCAAGTCCCATGACCACCACCACCAAAAAAAAAGAATATTTATTTTGGACACAAAATATTGATATATATTTATAGTGTATAGTGTGATATTTAAATACATGTATATGATGTGTATTGATCAGATCAGTATGATCAGCAGATCACTTCATACATCTGTTGTTTCCCTTTATTAGGGATATTCAAAATCTCTGTGCTACTTAATTTGAAATATTCCATTAATTGTTGTCAAGCATAGTTATCCCACTGTACTATAGAACAGTAGGAGTTATTTTTCCTAACCATCAGCACCCTTGTACCTGTTAACCATCTTCTGTCCATCTTCCTCTCTCTCATGCCCTTTCCCAGCCTCTGTAAATGCTATTTTTCACATCCTTGAGATCAACCAACACTTGAGCTGCCATGAATAAATGAAATCATATACCATATACACAATTTTTAAAAGGCAAAAAGTACACAAAGACATATTTAGTAAAAAAAAAAAAAGCCAACATCCTGCCAGGTGTGGTGGTACATCCTAGCACTTGGGAGAACAGTCTGGGCTACATAGTGAGACCCTGTCTCAAAAATAGTTTGGATGAAGGGGTTATAGGTAGCGGGAGCCATGGCTCAACATTAGCACCTGCCTAGCAAACTTGAGATCTTGAGTTCAATCCTTAGTACTGCTGAAAGGGGTGGACTAGGTAGGGGGAGCCGGAAGCTAGTAGCTCATGCTTGTAATCCTAGCTACTCAGGAGGCTGAGATCTGAAGATCCTGGTTCAAAGTCAGCCTGGGTAGAAAAGTCTGTGAGATTCTTATCTCCAATTAACTAACAAAAAGACTGGAAATGGGATGATTCAGTGTTAGAGCATCAGTGTTGAGCAAGAAAGCCAAGGGAGAATGTGAGGCCCTTAGTTCAAGCCCCAATACTGGCACAAAAAGAAAAGGGAAAAAACCCAAACTCTTTCTGCCTCCCACTTCCTATCCACTAGACGAGGCTTCTTTTTCGTATTGGTCCTGGGCTTGAACTCAGGGCCTGGATGATGAGTCTTGTGCTCAAGACTAACATTTTATAACTTGAGCCATAGGTCCACTTCTGAGGGATTTTTTTGGGCGTTCATTTGGAGATTTTGAATCTTATTGACTTTCCTACCCAGGCTGTCTTTGAATTGTGATCCTCAGATCTCAGCCTGATGAGTAGTTAAGATTGCAGGTGTGAGCCACCAATGCCCAGCAGGAAGTCATTTTTAATGGTCAAAATACTTCATGTACATGTGTGAAAATGGAACAATAAAGCTTGATGACATTAGCTTGGGAAGGGGGAAGGTGGGATGGAGAGTGATGGAAGAGTGAGTCTGATCAAGGTGCTTTTATATGTGCTTTTATATGAAAACTTGACCTTGTATTTTATGAAAACATTATATTTAATCATATTCAGGATTTTTTATTTGATATATAAACATAAGAAAAATGCTGTATGTAAACACAAAGCATTACTTCTTTATGTCATCCTTTTATGACAAGTGAAAATTAAGATTATTTGTAATACTTGACTCCTCGCTCATGCCAAATTTTGAAACCTGTATTACTATTTAAATTTCTGTATTGGTTATGTTTATAACTTTATTAGATACTATTTCATGCTGTGATTTCTTATTCCTCTAATTTTCTGTAGTGGGGGTGGGGGGGTGAGGGGTACACGCATACACTGGTATTGAGACCTGAACTCAGGCCCACACTCTCTCTTGCCTTTCTTGCTCAAGGCTGATGCTCTACCACTGAGCCACACTTCTTTTTTTTTTTTTTTTGGCCAGTCCTGGGCCTTGGGCTCAGGGCCTGAGCACTGTCCCTGGCTTCTTTTTGCTCAAGGATAGCACTCTGCCACTTGAGCCACAGCGCCACATCTGGCTGTTTTCTATATATGTGGTGCTGGGGAATCGAACCTAGGGCTTTATGTATACGAGGCAAGCACTCTTGCCACTAGGCCATGTTCCCAGCCCTGAGCCACACTTCTATTTCCAGCCATTTTCTGGTTCATTGAAGATAAGAGTCACAGATTTTTTCATTTGTCCCAATTGCCTTTGAACCAGGATCCTCAGATCTCAGCCTCTTGAATAGCTAGGGTTACAGGCATGAGCCACCAGTGCCTGGCTCCATAAGTCTCTCTCTCTCTCTCTCTCTCTCTCTCTTTTCAGTTGTGGGGCTTGAACTCTGAGCCTGGGCGCTGTCCCTGAGCTCTTCAGCTCAAGACTAGGACTCTACCACTTGAGCCACAGTGCCACTCCCGCTTTTCTGTTGGTTAATTGGAGATAAGAATCTCACGGGAATACGGGAACATGGCCTAGTGGCAAGAGTGCTTGCCTCATATACATGAAGCCCTGGGTTCAATTCCCCAGAACCACATATACAGAAAACGGCCAGAATTGGCACTGTGGCTCAAGTGGCAGAGTGCTAGCCTTGAGCAAAAAGAAGCCAGGGACAGTGCTCAGGTCCTGAGTTCAAGCCCCAGGACTGGCAACAAGCAAAGAATCTCACGGACTTTCCTGCCAGGGCTGGCTTTGAACCGTGATCCTCAAATCTCAGCTCCCGAGTAGCTAGGATTACAGGGGTGAGCCACCAGTGCCTAGCTCCATAGTGTCTCTTCATCACTCACTTTGAGACATAGTAGCACATCCTTCCCTCCTTCCCTCCATCCCTCCTTTCCTTCTACTTTTCAGGCTCTATTTTCCCTCCCTCCCTCCCCCCTGGCGCGCGCGCTCTCTCTCTCTCTCTCTCTCTCTCTCTCTCTCTCTCTCTCTCTCTCTCTCTCTCTCCCTTCTTTCTTTCTTTGCTTGCTTGCTTTTGTGCCAGTCCTGGGGCATAAACTCGGGGCCTGAGCACTGTCCCTGAGCCACAGCTCCACTTCTTGTTTTTTTTTTCTTTTCTCTTATTTATTTATTTTTATTACTTATTTATTTATTGTCAAAGTGATGTACAGAGGGTAGCTAATTGGAG
Organism: Perognathus longimembris pacificus; assembly: GCF_023159225.1. Lineage (NCBI taxonomy): Eukaryota > Metazoa > Chordata > Mammalia > Rodentia > Heteromyidae > Perognathus > Perognathus longimembris. The sequence continues at coordinate 71,419,755 of NC_063188.1, read as the reverse complement.
ATAAGAGTTTCACAGATTTTCCTGCCTCAGCTGGCTCTGAATCACAATCCTCAGATCTCAGCCTCCTGAGTTGCTAGGATTACAAACTTGAGCCACCAGCTCTCAGCTTCAGGCTCTGTTTTCTGTATTTGTGCATCCAGCAAGGTTGATTACATTTCACATTGTGTTCTGCAAAATAATCAGTTCTTCAGTGCTTCATCTACAAAGACTGCTTATGGAAGTTGATCACTAATACACTATATGATTATGACGATGTCACTATTCATTGCAGGGCCAAATATCTACTATATATCTATATATATATCTATATACTATATATATATCTACTATAATTTTACCTAATTTCCCACAGTTTCACTGTCACAATGTGTACACTCCTAGGAAAATGTTCCTAGCATCAAGGGCAAGCAAATTTTTTTTTCTTCTTTTTTCCATACTACTAGGGATATAACCCAGGCCCTTACACATGCTATCTATGCAAGTGTTACTTCATTTGAGCTAGCCAGCTTCACCTTTTCTCTTATACTTACTGTTTTGTAGTCTGTCAGTTAAGTTAATAGGAAATCAGTCGCATACTGAGATATCTATATATCTAGGCTCACTGGGCCATTTACTGGCTATATTTGGTGACCCAGAAAGGAACTGATTATTACAATGAGTGCTCCTCAAATTCCAATGTGATACTAGGTATTCTAATTCATCCCAGGTAGTTTAATTACTTTAGCAAAGAGCCTTCCGATATGTTATCTAGGAGTGAATAACAGGTAGCCTGTATTTGGGTCCCGGCATTGGTGGCAAGGAAAAAAGGATTTCTTACTATCAGTTTATCCCCAGCCATCAGCCTCCTGGTACTTGAGATCCCCACCTCCATACCTACCATGGCCACACTTGGAGTCTCTCTAGGCCTCTTCTCCTGGCTCACTTGGCTCCTTGGCTCTCCAACAACTGTAGACAGTTTTGGTTTGTTTTCGCTTCCAAAAAAGTGTTGAAATGTCCCGCTGTAATGCCACCTTCCCTGTCCTCTTCCCTGGTGAGTTCATAACTTATTTTATTCCTTCACTTTCATTTTAGTGAGGTCCTAGGAGAGAGCAAAGAAAAACATGTAGACTTAGGCAAAAGCTACTTTTGCAAAAGGATTCTTTTGTCTGTGGAAGCTGGACACATTATTAGTAAATCCCCCAGAGAGCTGAGCCCTGATGACCTCATTTTGGCCTTGCCTTGCCTGGTCACAGACCCTGTCATGAGCATCCCCCTCTAGCAGCCATGTGCCCCTTTCCTTAACCTGTTAGAGACTGTGCTTTCAGGGGACACTCAGCTAAGGAACAGACACGTGGGTCCCGCCCTAAGCTCTGCTATTGGCTTCCCTTTGGAGCTTTCGGCCAGCTCCTCCACCTTTCTGGGTGGCCCTCTCTATGAGTCCAGAGACTCATGGTCTGCAATCAGCTGGGTTTTTCCAGGATTGGATGTGTGCCAACAAGAGCAGCCCTGCTTTGTTGCTTAGGCAGGGGGAGCAGGTGGGCCTGTGATGCCCCCCCCCCAGTACACAGGAGGGGGTTTGGAGGCTGGGCTGAAGCTTCTGCAACAGAAGGCTGCTCTAGCTGCTCCCCCTTACACCCACTCTCTTTCCCATCATGGCTGAACCTCCATCCCTCTGCTGAAGGCAGAGGAAGAAGGGAGGCCTGGAGAGCCAGTTCTCTTTTCTTTTGTTCTCTCTCTCTCCTTCCCTCCCTCCCTCCCTCTCCCTCTCTTTTTCTCCCTCCCTCTCCCTTCCTCTGCTTCTCTCTTTCTCCTTCTTCCCCTCTCCCTTTCTCCTTTCTCCCCTCCCTCTCTTCTTTCCCTCTCTCCTTTTTTCTCCCTTCTCATTGTAGTGCAGAGCTAATGGTGTGCAGTATCTGTGCCTTCCCTGCCCCTCCTCAAAGGGGAGCAGAAAGGTGCTCCAAAGAAAGCAGCAGCGGTAGTGGTTGGAAGTATTGGTTTTGGAGTCAGACAAAGTCAGACTTGAATCTCCACAGTGACGCTGGGTAAATCATTTTGCTCCTCTGAAACTCAATTTCCACATTCATATAATGAGAAGAGCAATTTTCTTGTATGACTGTTAGAAAGGTGACACAAGTCCTGGACCTTTATAGGTATACCTACTAACTATTATTATTTGGATTATTCATATAATGAAAGGAACAATTTCCTTGCATGACTGTTAAAAAGATGACACAAGTCCTGAACCTTTATAGGTACATATAGTAACTATTATTATTTGGATTATTTATAGGGCAGAATATGCTAAAAATAAATAATATATGCTTAGTATATTTCTTATGATTGTATAAATGCATAATATTTGAAAAGGAGTATGAGGTTAGGAAAGGCACTCTTAAAGAGGCCGCACTTGGCTTTATCCTCGGTAGTTACAGGATGAATTCTACACCGTGGCTTGGTCCTCAGGGATTTCTTGGCTGTGGTCTTTTCCTATTTTTCTTCTCTTCAAAATATAAATATGGGGGCTAGGGGAATGTGGCTTGGTGGTAGAGTGCTTGCCTAGCATGCATGAAGCCCTGGGTTTGATTCCTTAGAACCACATAAGCAGAAAAAACTGGAAGTGGAGCCATGGCTCAAGTGGTAGAGTGCTAGCCTTGAGCAAAAGGAAGCCAGGGACAGTGCTCAGGCCCTGAGTTCAAGCCCCAGGACTGACAAAAAACAAAACAAAATATAAATATGGGGCTTGGAATGTGGCTTAGTGATAAAGTGCTCGTCTAGCATGCGTGAAGCCCTGGGTTCGATTCCTCAGTACCACATAAACAGAAAAAGCCAGAAGTGGCACTTTCGCTCAAGTAGTACAGTGCTAGCCTTTAGCAAAAGAAGCTCAGGAACAGTACCTAGGCCCTGAGTTCAAGCCCCAGGACTGGCAAAAAAAAAAAACCCAAACAAACAAAAATATAAATATGAATAATTCTTGCCTTTTTATTTCCTGAATAATAATAATAATTTCCTGATAAATAGCCATTTCATTTGAAGTATGAAGCAGTCTTGTCATTATCATGCTTATCATCCTTGTAATCACAGAACTTGTTCAGGAAGCTGGGCACTGGTGACTGGTGACTCACTCCTATAATCCTTAGCTACTCAGGAAGCTGAGATTTGAGGACTGAGGTTCAAAGCAGCTGGGGCAGGAAAGTCCATGAAACTCTTATTTCCCAACTACCAAAAAGCCAGAAATGAAGGTGTGGCTCAAGCTAAGGTCACTAACTGGCCCTGAGTTGAAGTTCCAGTACTTGCACACACACACAAAAGAACTTGTTCAAGGAGTTATGTAAACAGGGACAATAGAAGAAGAAGAATGAAGAAAGGTTAACAAGTCACTGAAATCACCATGGCCTTCAGTTAGTGTCCCTGCCATTATCTTTGCCTTGGATGTTGTTTGAATCCAACAAGCTTTTTAATGTGTCCTGTGGCTCATCTAATTATTCTTTACTATTTTTATTAATAATTTTTATTAATCTTCATCTCATCCACCTGTCCCCTGCACCTGCTTCTTATCATACTTAGGTCTTATTCTTGCTCAGATGGCCTGTTGAAAAGGAGTCTTCATCTCTTCACGAATGATCTTTCAAAAGGATTTTCTCTCACTTTTAACAATATCCTGCTTTAGGTGGCACTTGAACTTGGGAGGCATATTTACCTCCCCCTAGTTCTTTTTCATTTCCTGGCTCTGACAAGTAGGACTTCGTGCCACTTATAATCTAGAAAATCTCTTGCATGTTCCTTTGGGTAAGGCTGCAACATCAGCCACACTCACTGTTATTATTTTTTATTTTGGTTGCTCTGAGTTTTTTACTCAGAGTGGTATATATTTTCTAGAAAATGACTCTACCACTTGAGCCATATCTCTGCCCTTTTTGCTTTCATTTATTTTTCAGATAAGGTCTCATGCTGTTGGCTCAGGCTGGCCATGGACCATGTAGCTGGAATTATGTCATCATGTCCAACTTGTCTCTGAAGTAGCTAGGGTTACAAGGGTGAACCACCATACTTAATCTCTCTGATCTTTCTAGCTACTCCCTTCTTAACCTTCCATTTAAATTATGCCAAATTATCTAGAGTTCCCTAAGCATTTTAGTCTTTCTTTCTTTTTTTTTTTACTTTTTGGAGTTTGATATTCATTTTTAGATGCTTAACATTACATTTGAAAGAAGAAAACTTTTCTTTCTTTTTTTTTTGCCAGTCCTGGGGCTTGGACTCAGGGCCTGAGTACTGTCCCTGGCTTCTTTTTGCTCAAGGCTAGCACTCTGCCACTTGAGCCACAGCGCCAATTCTGGCCATTTTCTGTATATGTGGTTCTGGGGAATTGAACCCAGGGCTTCATGTATGCGAGGCAAGCACTCTTGCCACTAGGCCATATTCCCAGCCTTCTTTTTTCTTTTCCAGTCCTGGGGCTTGGGACTCAGGGCCTGAGTACTGTCCCTGGCTTCTTTTTGCTCAAGGCTAGCACTCGGCCACTTGAGCCACAGCACCACTTCTAGCTTTTTCTATATATGAGGTGCTGAGGAATTGAACCCAGGGCTTCATGCACGCTAGGCAAGCACTCTACCACTAAGCCACATTCCAGACCGAAGAAAACTTTTCCTAGTTTTTCCTCAAAGATTTTAATTTTCACTGGTGCTACAATAATCTTCAGGAATAATACTTGTCTTTTGCTTCATCTTCTCTTATTTTTCTTGTCTTTTTTCCTTCATGCTGGTACTGGGGCTTGAACTCCGGGCCTGGGTGCTATCTATTAGCTTTTTTGCTCAAGGCTAGCACTCTACTACCTGAGCCACAGTTCCACTTTCTGGCTTTTTGGTAGTTCATTGGAGATAAGAGTCTCCTGAGCTTTTCTCCTTGGGCTGGCTGAAACACACAATCCTCACTCAGATCTCAGCTTGTTTCATAGCTAGAATTACAGGCATGAGCCACTGGTACCTGGCTTCATCTTTTCTTTCAGTCTTTTAGACAATTACCTTTGCTCTATACATTTTTTTTCATTACTAAGATCAACTTTTACAGTCTAACTTCATAGGCTTTTTTTATTCCGGCTGTTCACCATGACCAAATTTCCCCTTTTTTACTGACAGACATCCAGCCAACTTTTGAGGAGCCCCTTTTGTCTGCCTTGCATTGGACCAGGCACATGGAAACAGTGAATAAATTAGAAAAAGCCTCTCTCCTTTGGAGATAACTTCTTAGTGTGTGTATATTGGGCCAGGGACAGAAAATAAACAAATAAGACAGTACATTTATCAATGAGGCCTAGGCGCAGAGGTCAGGGCATGCAGAAGGCCCAGTTAACTGAACCATAGCCAATATTGGACAACCATTTCTTGTGCTGGTCCTGGGACTTGAACTCATTGCCTAGAAGCTTTCCTTGAGCTTTTGTGGTCAAGGCTACTGCTTTCACAGCTCTACTTATGACTTTTTCCTGGTTAATTGGAGATAAGTATCTCATAGACTTTCCTGCCTGGTCTGTCTTTGAACCATGATCCTCAGATCTCAGCCTTCTGAGTAGCTAGAATTATAGGCATGAACTATCAGTGGTGTGGCTATCCAACCATTATTAAGCAGCCTGTTCTGACTTAAGAGTTTTCTGGTATCATCACATATCCTTTATAACCATATCGTTCCCAACAACCTTAGGTTAATGCTGTTATTGTCAACATTATATTAATGAGAAAACTGAAACTTAGCAATGTACATCACATAGCTAGGAAGGGGGGCAACGACTTGGATTTAAACCCAGACCCAAAGTCTGTGCTCATAATCACTGTCACTCTCCAAGTCTCAACACAGTTCTCTCAAGTCAGAATTTTGTGTGTGTGTGTGTGTGTGTGTGTGTGTGTGTGTGTGTGTGTGTGTGCGCGCGCGCACCATTCTTGGAGCTTGAACGCCGAGCCTGGGAGCTGTCTCCAACCTTTTTTTGCTCATAGCTAACAGGCTGAGCCACAGCTCCACTTCTGACTCTTTAGTAGTTTATTAGAGATAAGAGACTTATGGACTTTTCTGTCAGGCTGGCTTTGAATTGCTAACCTCAGATCTCAACCTGTTGAGTAGGTAGGATTACAGGCATGAGTCACCAGTGGATGACCGGCTCATATCCATTTTATAACTTGTGCAACTGAATTCAGAAAGGGAAATGGACTTGCCTACAATGGCACAACCAACAAATGGATTTGAACCCAGATCTGTCCCATACTCAAGGCTAGACCTTCTGTAAACTCTGAGGCCTAGGGATCTTTTGAATTTGCTTGCCTCTGTGTTTGCAGAACCCAGACAAGGTTCAGTTGAATTGAAACCCTTGGCCTTCCCCACTTCACTTTTCACCTGTAGGTTTCATGGAACCTTGCTCATATTCATCCCCATCTATCTCCCTTTCCCTTTTTGACAGCCTTTGGGCCTAGTAGATGAGTCTGGGTAATAATACAACACAATCCTTAAAAGTAAACTCAAGAAATTTGGGCAGGGAATTCTGGGGCCCTGGGTACCTGATTTGTGGAATAGAATCAAAGCCCCTTATGGACATGGCTCCTTAACCACACAGATACTTTGGATTATGACAAGGAACCCCTCAAATGGGAGGCCCTGTGTAGGGGGCTAATAATTCTGTTGTGATAGATTGGAGTCCAAGATCCTCTTCCTTTAGGTTCTTGAGCTAATTCTTGTTTTACATTGCGCGGGGGGAGGGGGCGTGTGTGACATGGTGTAGGTCTAGGCTTTCAAGATCCTTGGCCATTGAAAACCAGAACCTTCATAGGAAAACCCTAGTGGACAGGCACACAGGTGCTTAGGGTATTTTTCACAGAATTTTGTTCATGCCACTCTCAGGTTGCTTATCTTCATTCATGAATAACTTTACAAAATAAATTGTACCTTGGGTGCATTCCTTACATTAGAACATTTAGGAAATCTTGAACAGGTACAGAAGAAAGACAATACAACACACAGAGGGAGCCACACTGAACAGTTGGGCAGTTTCCCTCATTCTCTGCATGTTCTTCATGTAGCTGAAATGCTTTTGCATATACAATTTTTCATTTGCACATTTACCCCATGTAACTGCATATTCTTTATTGCCATCATTTTTAGTGGCAACTGATGTATTATGCTGTACTTAATCATCCTCTGCATGGAAGGCATGGGAGCAGAACCCACTCTTCTGCTGATCTTACATAGGAGCTATTGTACCCAGCTTATTTCCCTTTCTGAATGGTCTCTATGGCTGAGTCTGACTCATTTTTATAGTCATTCATTTATTCATTCATCCACCACCATGTACTTTTTACTCTGCGCTTCTGTAAACCAGACCGTAGGAACTGGGGTCATAGACAGAAATGAAACACAATGCAGGACTACCAGGAGCTAGTTCTGAGCCTGCCACGAGCATCAGGAGTGTTTGAAAGGGATCATTTCAGAACATTTTGATCAGGGATGAGCAGGAGGCAAGAAAAATATACTGTGGGAGAGTAGAGGAGGGGCTCCCAACCCAGCCTAGGGATGTGAACATAAGCTTCCTGGAAGAAGTGGTACCCAAATGAATCATGGGGGATGAAAATGAGTTGGCTAGAATGTTTGTAAAAGGGAGCTTCCAGTTAATGAATTGAATAAACTTCATTGTCTTGATTGTTTCCCCAAACTCCCCTAAAGGAAGGGATAAGGAATAAAAAGTTAGAAACACATAAGGTCTGGGATTCTAACCCCCAGTAAACTGTTCTACTCAGAAAACCTCAATGATACTCTGCAAGTCCTATATACCCAGAGGAGGTACAGATTCCAAAACAGAGAAATGTTAGTGGTTTTCTCCTCTTGGATCTTCTTCAGCCCCATCCAGTCAAGAACTCTCCTCTCCTCCAGGCCTCCCCCTGCAGATGAAGATTGATTGTCTGGAGAAATTGAAAAGGACTTGGGCTTGAGAACACCAGGTGCAGTGGAGAACAGGGCTTATACTCAAAGGAATCTGCTACCTAAAATGATGGCCCCAACCCCCTCCACTATTCCATTTCCAGGATACCCAAGTCAGGCAAATACAAGAGAGCTAAGGTGCCAGTGGCTCATGCCTGTAATCCTAAATTCTCAGAAGGCTGAGATCCGAGGATCATGGTTCAAAGCCAGTCAAAGAAAGAAAATCCATGAGACTCTTATCTGAAATTAACCACCAAAAATCCTGAAGTAGAAGTATAGCTATGGCTCACATGTCAGAGCACTAGTCTTGAGCAAAAAAGCTCAGGGACAGCTTCCAGGCTGTGATTTCAAGCACTAGGACTGACACACACACACACACACACACACACACACACACACACACACACACACACACACACACACACACACAAATGTTCTTCTCTGAGCCAGGTAGTTACTGGTGGCTCATGCCTGTGAGCCTAGCTACTTAGGAAGTTGATATATGAGGATCACGATTTGAACTGGCACAGGCTTTTGTTCATGCAACTTATCTCCAATTAACCAGAAAAAAGCCAGACGTGGAGCTGTGCTTCAAGTAGTAGCCAAGTGATGGCCAGGTGCCAGTGGCACTGATAGCTGTAACCCTAGCTACTCAGGAGACTGAGATCTGAGGATCACAGTTCAAAGCCAACCTGGGCAGGAAAGTCTGTGAGACTCTTATCTCCAATTAACCACCAGAAAACTGGAAGTGGCTTTGTGGCTCAAGTGGTAGAGTACTAGCTTTGAGTTGAGGAACTTAGGGACAGCACCCAAGCCCAGAGTTCAAGCCCCACGACCAACCAAAAAACAAATAAAGGAAGCCAAGTGAGAATGAGAGGCCCTGAATTCAAAGCCCTAGTACCAGCAGGCATGTGTGTGTGTGCGTGTGTGTACATGTGTGTGTGCACGCACACACACACACACGCACACACACACACACACACACTGGCTCTTTCCTGACGAAACAGAAAATGCAGAAAGAAAACCTCAGAAGATGATATTTGTGTATGTCTCCCAAGAAAAGAACAAGCTTTCAGCTAAGTAACTCCCTATAGGAGTCCCTAGGGACTTTCTGAAACGTTTCACCTGCCCTCAGGACTTCTGTACAGCTTTGTGATGTTGTGGAAATCAATTGCTAAGGATCATCATCCAAAGGCCCTTAGGTATATTTTATTTTATGTAAACTAAACATTTATACACTTGATTTGAAGAAAAAAATCCCAAGTTCAGATGGCTAGACATTATCATATAATCTGATGCTATATGAGTAAGATCATTGACTTGGAAGACAGATGGGAAACAGCAAATTGACAGAAGAACGAAACTTAGAAGGCACAGATGTAATGAAGGGAGGAGAAAAAATCTTGGGACATGAAGAAGAGTAAGAGCCAAAGTAAAGACATCAGCAGTATTAGAAAATAAAAGCATCGATGGTTCATGCCTGTCATCCCAGCTACTCAGGAAGCTGAGATTGAATGATCTAGGTTTGAAGCCAGCTCTACACAACAAATACAAGAGACTGTTACTACCAATTAACCAGCAAAATGCTGGAAATGGGGGCATGACTCAAGTGGTAGAGAGCCTGTGATGAGTGAAAAAGCTAAGTAAGAGGGCAAGGCTCTGAGTTCTAGCCACAGCACTAGCACATGCATGCATGTGCACGTCACACATGCACACACATGTGACGTGAGGAGAAGCAGAATGAGATGAAGAGCAGGACAACAGAAACACTGATTGAGAAACTCTTCCAACTAACAATAGGAATTCCAGAAATAGAAAATAGAAGAAATAAATGAGAGACACATTTCTCAATTGGGGGGGGGGGGAATAAATACAGAGAAGTAAATGGAAAGGCTAGAAAGAAAATAGAAGAAACAACAGGAAGAAAGTTCTCAATGACATTAATACAAGAATGTTTTGTAGAACTGAAAGAATGAGTTCTCATAGTGAGTACCCAGAAGCATAAAGGCCCACATCAAGTTATGCCATGATAACATTTCAGAATACCAGGGATTCAAGAGATCCTAAAAGATTTTGGAAGAAAAAAGACATCATGTACAAAGGATCAAGATAAAGAATAGCATTAGAGGGTTGGGAATGTGGCTTAGTGGTAGAGTGCTTGCCTAGCAAGCATGAAGCCCTGGGTTCAATTCCTCAGCACCACATAAACAGAAAAGGCCAAAAGAGGCGCTGTGGCTCAAGAGGTGGAGTGGTAGCCTTGAGCAAAAAGAAGCCAGGGACAGTACTTCGGCCCTGAGTCCAAGACCCAGGACTGGCATTAGAGTTCTCAACAGCAGCCCTGGAAGCTCGGAAATGATGGCACAGTTTTCTCAGTATTCTGAAGGGAAATAATTTCCAGCCTAGAAGTCTGTACTTATCAGTTATCAATCAATATCTGCACTTGAATTATCAATCAAGAGTGACATATGATAAAGACATTTTCAAAAAGGGAATATCTAGCGATTTTATGACTTATGCCTCTTAGGAAACACTAGAAGATGTACTAGGGTAAAATGTGGACATAAACTTAGAAAAAATGCACAGAATCAAGGAAACAGGAAATCCAGTACCGAAGAAGGGATTCCCTAGATGATGGAAAAAAGAGAAGGTCTTAGGGCAACACCTTGGCAGCCTGGCAGTCTAGATCTCAGCAGGAGGACAGATGTCTCTAAAGGAAAAAAAATCATCTGATGAATTACCTTATATGTCAAAACATGTTGAGAGGAGAATTGCACTTCTGACAGCTTGGAGAGGGATTGATCATTTCTGTGAAGAAAATTAAGTGAACAAAAAATAATGGTAGTCAATACCAGAGAAAAATAAAGTTACAACCCTTATCACCACAGAAGGGAAAAAATTATATAGGAACAGAAATTTATAGGAAAGTAAGAATGTAATAATACCAAAACCAAGTGGGATTTTTTTGTTTGTTTGTTCGTTCATTTTTGCTTTATGTAGTGCTGGGGATTGAACCCATGGAAATGTAGTTATGTATGATTTGATTTGTCCATTACTGATTGAGTCTCCTTTGAGACTTTCAGAGGTCTCAAATCCAAAATACTACAAAACTCAAAACTGAATGCTGATACAGTGCCACAAATGAAAAATTGCACCCTACAAAACTTTGTTTCAGAAGTAGAGCTGTGGCTCAAAGTGGTAGAGCAGTAGCCTTGAGAAAAAAAGAGTTCAGGGTTTGTTTCATGTACAAAATTATTCAAAAGATTGTATAAGTTTACATTCAGGTGATGTGTATAAGGTATACATGAGACATAAATGAGGTTCTTATTTAGACTTAGGTATCATCCCTAAGTTTTCTCCTTGTGTATGTGCAAATATTCTAAAATCTGAAAAAATCTCTAAATTCTAGAACACTTTTGGTCCTAAGCACTTCAGAGAAGACTGGGTGTACCAACACACCAACCTGTATTTGTATTCATGCAGTAACATAATGGAAACCACTAACACTGATTTAATCCAGTTTCTGATAGAACTCTAATGGTGGAAGGAAAGGAGAATACATACCTGAGTGCCTCCTGGCGTGATAGGACATGGGCAGAGTGTAATAATGTGTGTAAAACCTGTGATTAAACACTGGTAGTGGTGGTGGTAGTGTACATAGAAGGAATTCAGGACATAATGGAGAAAACTAACAAAGCAAATCAAGAAATAGAAGCATACATGTGTTCTTTAGAAATGAGGACCTAAGTCCTGAAAAGCAATGAGGAGAATGGAGAAGTTGCCTTTGAAAGTGAGAATTGAGGTGGAGAGGGATCAGGCAGGTATTTGTATTTTCTTAATAATCCCTGCAGAACCATGTGACTTGAAATTACATACACATGTATGACCTTGGTTTAAAAACTGTAGAAAAGGATGCGTAATAGCTGGGGATTATTCTCAGTGATAGAGTGTTTGGCTAACATCCATGAGACCCTGAGTTCCATCCCCTGCACCCCAGACGGGAACCAAGAAAGAAACAGGACATACAAACTGAGCATAAAGGCATGTGTGTGGAGTTGCAGGTACCTGGCAGGCTGAGACAGGAAGATTACTTGAGTCCAAGGCAACATCTTAGAAAAACAAAAGACAGACAAGACAATGTCAAAAATAGATTATTGATATGAATGTTACTTTACAAATAAAAAAGTTGTCCAGTGATGCCAGACACTGGTGGCTCATACCTGCAATCCTAGGTATGCAGAAAGCTGAGATCTGAGGATCATGCTTTGAAGCTAGCCTGAGCAGGAATGTCTATGACTCATTTTCTTTATCATCATCATCATCATCATCATCATCATCATCATCATCGCCATGGAGCTTAAATTTGGGGGCTGTCCCTGAGCTCTTTTTGCTCAAGGCTAGCACTCTACCACTTTGGACCACAGTGTCACTTCTGGTTTTCTGATAGTTAATTGGAGATAAGAATCCCTAGGCTTTCCTTCCCCAGCTGGCTTTGAATGGTGATCCTCAGATCTCAGCCTTCTGAGTAGGTAGGATTACAGGCATGAGCCACCAGCACCGGGCCATGACATTCTTATCTCCAATTAAGTACCAAAAAGCCAGAAATGGAGCTGTGACTCAAGTGATACAACGCTAACCTTGAGGGGGAAGAAAAAATGCTCAGGGACAGTGCCCAGGCTCATAGTTCAAGCCCTAGGATAGGCACTCACAAACAAAAACATTGTCTGGTGGTATAACTCAGTGGTGGAACACTTACCTAGTATGTGCCAGGCTTGAAATTGATTTCCTATATATCTATATCTATATTTATCTATTAACTGGACACCAGTGACTCAGGGTGACCAGTGACCAGTGACCCTTGACTTAATCCTATCTACTCAGGCTAAGGTCTAAGGATTATAGTTTGAGGCCAGCCCAGTCAAGAAAGTCTGTGAGAGAATGATATCCAGTTAACTACCAAAAAAGCCAGAAGTGGAGCTGTGGTTCAAAGGGGAGCACTAGCCTTGAGCAAAAGAAGCTCATGGACAGCACCCAGGCCCTGAGTTCAAGCCCTAGGATAAACACAAAAAATTATATATATATACATATATATATACACAAACATACATATATAACTTAAGGAAAAATATGTTATATATACATACATACATATATGTAGCTTAAGACAGAAAAAAACACGTGAGAGTTTAAAAGCAACTTGTTTTTATTAAGTTCATTTTATAATTTGTCTTTTTAAACCATATTCACATAGTCAATAAAAAATAAAAATCATTTAAAAATCATAAAGCTGGGCAGACCGTGTTCTAGATAGCAAAGACTAAATGTTCTCAAATGATAGCTGGGATGGTGAGGTGAGATCTAGGATTTTTAGAGTTGGGCTCTGATTGACAGGGAGGTTCACAGGGAAACTACTGAATATTCCAAGCAGGAGAAATGCATCAACTGATTTCTGCTTTCGAATGTTCCTTTAGTAGTCAGTGTGAGAAAGGAGTTGTCCATTGACGATACTTGCAGTTATGCAAGATGACATCCAGAAGGGAAACATTTGACATTTAGGGAGTCCTGAATGATCCCTGGGCCAGAGCACCCACCCATGTGTCCTCAGAATACTCCTAGGAGGAGCCTAGTCACAGTTGCCCTTCATGTCTTACTTTGAAAAATCTGAGCTGGGCACCAGTGACTCATGCCTGTAATTCAAGCTACTCTAGAGGCTGAGATCTGAGGATCGAAGTTCCAAACAAGACTGATCAGGAAAGTCCATGAGACTCTTACTCCAATTAATCCCCAAAAATCTGAAAGTGGAGCTGTGGCTCAAGCGGCAGAGCACCAGCCTTGAGTGAAAAAGCTAAGAGACAGTGCTCAGGCCTTGAGTTCAAGCTTCAGTACTGACACCAAAATACATACGTTCATACATACATACGTACATACACACACACACACACGCATGCATACAAGTTTGAAAAATCTACCTCCATTGGTGTGTTATCTCTCTGTTGTTGGGCACGTGGGTTTTTCCCTCTTTGTTTTGCAGTGCTGGGGATAGAAACCAGGGCCTGGCAACTTGCTAGGTAAATGCTATACTACAGAATTGCATCTCCAGACCTGGGCCCATGATTTTTAAATACATTATTTAAAACCTGGCTAGAGTCAGGTGACTCTGCATGTTTTGGATGCATTTTGTGTTTGTTTAATTACTTTAGCTTTCTGAATAAAACTTGTTGTCAGAGGACAACCTTGTTGATCAAATTTCAGGTTCTTGGGGAGAGGCACCGTATTGTTCCTAGTTACTGCTTATTGTACTTGGCTGAGAAGATCAAAACCAGAGGCAGAGAATCCATCCCAGAGGCAAGGACAGAAACTCCAGTGTGGAAACTAGAGAGCCTCCATTGTTTTTCTTCTTTTCTCCCAATGTACATTAATAGCGTTACAAGGGGATTTCATGGTGATAATTCCATAGGTGTATACACTGTGCGTTGAACAAGTTTACCCTTTCTATTCTATTCCTTTAACCCCTTCTCTTCTCTTTTTCAAACAATATTTTGTGGATTTGACTTCCATTATTTTAATGTTGCTTTGAGAACCACTCTGATGTCTTCAGAATTCCCCCTAAATGTTCCTACGCTCTTTATAGTCTGCCATTTACTCCACCTTCCAGATTGCCTCCTGTACTTAGAAGCTTCAATATCAAAATACATAGAATTCTGTATTCTATGTATACATGAAATTATATTTAATTGGTCAGATTACCTGCTCAAGTTTTGGTTCAGAAAGTGTGGTCACTGTGCTCATAGGTTTTAATTAGTTACTAATATGTATCACTATTGAGGATGGGAATTGACACGTCCAAGTCTTTTGAGAATCTGGAGGTACTGAGTGGATTTTCATTAAAAGAAGCCTATGGGAACCAGGCACCAGTGGCTCATGCCCGTAATCCTGCTACTCAGGAGGCTGAGATCTAAGGATCGCAGTTCAAAGCCAGCTAAATAGAAACATCTAAGATACTGGTCTTCAATTAACCACCAAAAAACACAAGCAGAGCTGTGCTTCAAGTGGTAGAGTGGTAGCCCTGAGTGAAAAAGCTAAGGGACATCATACACATACACACACACACACACACACACACACACACACACACGCACGCACACACACACACCTCTGATGAGTAGTAGGAAATATTGATTTCTTCTACCACAGACATGGATGATATAATGGATGTGGATGACAGTTTGGGGCGGGGCGGTCTTTGAGTCTGTTTTTACATGTAAACAGGTGCTGGTCACTCATACCTATAGTCTTAGCCACTCAGAAGTCTGAAATCTGAGGACCACAGTTCAAAGCTAACCTGGAGAAGGGACATCTGTGAGACTCCCTTCTCCATTTAACCACCAAAACACTGGGAGTGGAGCTCTGGCTCAATTGATAGAGTGCTACACTTGAGCAGAAACGTTCTGGGACAGTTCCCAGACCTGAGTTCAAACCACAGGAGTGGTACAAAAACAAAAACAAAAAAAGAAATAAACTTTGAAGTTATAAAGAAATTAAGGGGCCTGGGGATATGGCCTAGTGGCACGAGTGCTTGCCTCATATACATGAGGCCCTGGGTTCAATTCCCCAGCACCACATATACAGAAAACGGCCAGAAGTGGCGCTGTGGCTCAAGTGGCAGAGTGCTAGCCTTGAGCAAAAAGAAACCATGGACAGTGCTCAGGCCCTAAGTCCAAGCCCCAGGACTGACAAAAAAGAAAAAAGAAAGAAAGAAATTAAGTATTTTACAGCGTAAAATTTACTGGGAACTTAAGTGATAAAGCTCCATCATTTATACATGAGAAAGAAAGGAAGAAAGGTGCAGTGTGATATGACTTGTCTTAAGTTCACACTGGCAGTTAAAGAGTAAGTCATAGTAGAATCTAGCATTCTTTGTACCAGTCTATACTGCCTTCCATGAGGAAAGAGGTCCAGCTTCATGAATTAGGAGTCAAATACACCTTATTGCAGGGCATGGGCCACTGAAGAGCCCTGAGTTGTAAGGATGGTACTTGATTGATGATTGTTCCTACATAATATTCTACATGCATAAAGAGTGATACATCCTTGAGGAGCTGCCTTCTCCATTGACGGTCATATGATGCTATGTCCTTCAAACTCATGAGTCATTCCACAGTGAGGAGAACTGGCTACTTCCTGTGCCACAGGATTTGGAGCTCTTTCCTCCCAACCCCACCACTTCCCCTCAGTTTACCTAGTTCCATTTTCACATATATACATTGAATATTACGACTGTATTGCCCACCCTCCTCTCTCCATTTGTCTATATGCCTTACCTTGGCCTTACCCCTCGACAACAACACATGTTCCAGCTTCCTGGTACCCATTTTGTTAAACTGTAAGTTAGTTGTTCAAAGGAGTTATACCTTAGAATTCTCCCTGCATATACTATACTTTAGTTAACATATTTGTGTATATTTGAATGTGGATGTGCACATATTTATATGTATCTTTATCATTTCTATCTAACTTCTACATATGAGAGAAAATATGAGTCCTTTGTCTCTCTAAGCCTGAATTACTTCATTTAATGTAAATTTTTCCAAGTCCGTCCACTTCCTTGCAAATGTCATACCATACCATTTTTCCTGTTGGATGAGTAGAATTCATATATATATATATATATACATATATATATATCCTATACATATATTGCCATCTTAAGGACTGTAACTCATGATGTGGAAGTACTTTGGGAGCAGAAGTACTATGATTGGTACATAGTAGATGCTCAATTATAGTTCATGATGGCTATGATGATGAAGGAGATTATAAATATTATTTAAATTCTGATATAGATAAAGGCAAGCGGCCAGTTCACCAACTCCTTGAGGGGATGCCTTTCCAGGTCAGCACTTGCTGTACAGTCAGTTGCAGAAATATGTGTTGTGTTTGGGGGTGAGAGAGTGGTAAAGAGCACAGCCTCCCTACAGCACAGTGTTAGTGTTAGGGAGAGAGGACTCAGAAGCAATCTTGCTGCTACAAAGTGAAATAAAAGATGTGCATGTGTGTATGTGCATGTGTGTCTGTGTCTGTGAATCTTGGGGCTTGAACACAGGGACTGGATGCTGTCTCTGAGGTTTTTTTGTTCACAGTTATGCTCTACCACTTGAGCTACAGCTCCAGTTCTGACTTTTCGGTGGTTAATTAGAGAGACTTGCAGACTTTCCTGCCCAGGCTGGCTTTGAACCTCAATCCTCAAATCTCAGCCTCCCAAGTAGCTAGGATTACAAGTGTGAGCCACTGGCTTCTGGCTTGAGATAAAAGTTTTTTGTTTTTTTTTTTGGCCAGTCCTGGGCCTTGGACTCAGGGCCTGAGCACTGTCCCTGGCTTCTTCCCGCTCAAGGCTAGCACTCTGCCACTTGAGCCACAGCGCAGCTTCTGGCCGTTTTCTGTATATGTGGTGCTGGGGAATCGAACCTAGGGCCTCGTGTATCCGAGGCAGGAACTCTTGCCACTAGGCTATATCCCCAGCCCGAGATAAAAGTTTTAATAAATGCAACAAGATGCTCCATGGCCCTAGTCCCCTTTCCTTTAGGGGCTGAAAAGATTCAAGTTGGTTATACCGTTATGAGCTGAGCCACTTACTCCATAAAGGAAGAGAGGGATTCTCACCACAGCCCTCACACCACTCCTTTTATGGAGTGAAAAAGTTGAGACTCCACATAGTGGACTGACTTTCCCCAGATAACATAATACGGCTAGTCAGAAATCACACTGGAATGTGGAATGGGCCCTCCATACACTCTTCAACTAATGTGCTCCCAAGCTCTTCCTCCCTTCCCTTTATATCATTTGTCATTTGGTACTCAGGTTAGATATAGATGGATCCTCCCATCCCCAACCAACTAGAGCAGCATCTTGTCTCTCTCAGCCGAGGCCAAAAACTGATCTGTTCATCTCTATTTCTTTTACAGTGTAGCCAGGGAATGAGTGAGTCCTGGGCTGAAGAGGGTGGAAGAAAACAACTAGGGAGAAAAGGAGGGCTGCCTTTCCCATTCCTTTACTTCCAAGATCCCTGGCTCTCCTTCCTCCTCTTTCTGCTCCCAACATGCCAACTCCTCTGGCCTAACATCCCTGACAGAGGTGCATATATACATGTGCTTTGTGCATGTGTAATCCCTTCTTCTCAGGGAGGAGGAGCAGAGGTGAAGGCAGTGGTTCTGAATTCACTCAGTCCTTCACTTCTCAGAGCTTTCCACAATTCCACTATCTTCTTTCATCCTTCCTTTGCTCCTGAAGGGGCCTCACAATGAAGGCAGACCAATGTAGTAGAAAGGAGCCTGGCAGCTGACTTATTTACCCTCTCTGCTTCATTCTCTTCATCTGGAAAATAAGCAGGTTGGACCAGGCAATTGGAAAAGCTTCTATGTGGTTAATAATACCTGGCATTTGTCTACTGAGTTCCAAAGAACTTAATCATCCCCAAAGCTCTGTGAGGATCAGCCTCACATTACAAATAGGGAGACTGAGGCTAAGACTCAGAGAAGTGACATGACTTGCTTATGTCATGGGGCTGGGAAACGGCAGAGCCAATATCTGGGCTTAGCCTATATCTGAGCTTAGGGCTGTCTGTGTTTAAAGCTCAGACTTTGCCCAACCCACAGCTGCTGGCTCCTTCTCAGGCCACTCTTCACTGTAACCTATTAGGCCCCATGGTACCTCTTTGATGCCATCTCTATCACTCTTAACTCTACTCACTCTACCACAGCCACCCTGTCTTCCTCCTTCCACACACCCCTACCCTGACTGGCTAGGCACACACCAGCTCATGGCCTGTACACTTGCTGATTCTCCCTGCCTGAATGAAACACCTTCTCCTTTTCATGATGTACATTGGACCTCAAGGTCACTACATAGGGTGGGGAAAGGAGTAGAGAGTATATGCTAACTGTGTTGTTTTTTTTTCTGTTTACCTTTCAGATCTGATGGTGAGAATTCCAGAACTGTCAGGTCAGTACCTTGTTTCTTTAGTAGTAATTGGGAGCTGAGGCAGGGCCTGGGATGGGTAAGGGCTCAGTTTTGTTATTTTGGGATCTATGGGTACGGGGATGGGTCAACTCCAGGGTTCTCCCCTTCTTGGTGCTAGGGGTGGATATGGAGTGGAATGGGAGGGCAGGGTGAGTGTGGCAGGTGTGAGGAGAGGGTTGAAGACTCTTCTTCATTCTCTCAGACCTTAACTGACTTAGAAGAGTGTTGAACACTGTAGGACCCCATAGGAACAGGCCAGACATGAAAGCCAATTTACAGAGTGGCCAGCACTGGACCTGAAACCTTCTCCAGCCTCTCCTCCCGGGCGGAAGAGGGCATGGTGGATGTTTGGTTTCCCTGGTCTAGCGTTATCATTTTACCCTGAGTAGTGGGATTTGGATAGACTTTGGATGTGACACATTTTAGACATTAGAAATATATATGATGGTGATAAAGAAATATGTGTGTGTGCTTGATTTAAAAAGTTTACAAGCTTCAATAAGTGTTGATGGCATGAGCATTTGTTACCTGGGGAAGCAGAAATAAAACTAGGGTAGGGATCTTCTCCAGGCATTACCCAGGAGAAGCTATATGAAGGCAGAAGTGTCAAGTGTAGAGATAATGTGGGAAATGGTGGGGGCTCATGATGTGGCCCAGTCATTCTTAGCATCTAGACTTAGGATTATGGGATTGCTGTCTGAGATGAGATGTGCCTGGAGACAAAGGACACAGGGTAGTCGCAGCCAGGGCAGCCACTGACATATATGGCACCTTTGTGATTAATAAAAAAATGTGGGGCTGGGAATATGGCTGAGTGGTAGAGTGCTTGCCTCATGTACTTGAAGCCCTGGGTTCAATTCCTCAGCACCACATATATAGAAAAGGCCAGAAGTGGCGCTGTGGCTCAAGTTGCATAGTGCTAGCCTTGAGCAAAAAGAAGCCAGGGACAGTGCTTAGGCCCTGAGTGCAAGCCCTAGGTCTGACAAAAAACAAAACAAGCAAAAAACAAAACAAGCAAAAACAAAGTTCCCTTCTCAATGCCCCTTTTGGATGGACCAATTAGAAAAATGATCCTTTTTCCTCTGGGCCATGCTCCCCAGGCTGAAACAGTTTGGTGACCATAGCATAGTCCCCACTCATGTCCTCTTGGTTATAACTTCTTGTGTGGGCCACAACTTGTACAGCTAGATGCAGAAGCACAGGTTTTGTCATCCAGACAGTGGATATGGGCTAGAGTCAGAGGATTCCAGCACACAGATAGACACTTGATTCTTAAGGTGAACACACTGATGCCCAGAACCCAAGTTGGGGAGGGCTGCAGTCTGATGTCAGCATTAAAGCAGGGGGAATGTGATGGACACAGTCAGCCTTAATGTCCGGGCAAAGGGTTTATGACAACACATAATTAGTCCTGGCATGCTGCCAAGGAGTATGGCACAGGCACAGCTTGTCCTAGCACTTAGGAAGGTACTTGTCTAACAAGGGAACATGGATCTCACTGTCACCCTGTAGGTTTGGAGCAAAGTGACCTGAGCTGACCCTGAGCCTGGGACTCTTGTAGGGATCCCTGGTGATGTGCCTGCTACTTGTTGAGAGACCAGATTGAAATTACCTCTATAGTTCATAGCTCTTCCCAGTAGAGGAATTCTTTGGACCTAGAGTTCAGGGGAATTGAATAGTGACCATAATAATAAATTATATATATCATAATCATAAGTCATAAGCCAACATATGTTGGGTCTTTCTAATTTGCACAAGTTGCTAGACTTTCTTTTGTTTGATCCTCCCCATGACATTGTCACTGAAGCCAGGGCTGGCCTTATCATCATTGGTTTATAATTGAGGAAACTGAGGCTTAGGGTAGTTGTGGGTTTTACCTAGAGTCATATAACTAATATAGGCTAAGCCAGGATTCAAACTGTGGTCTTCCCGGCAGCAAGCCTAGAGTCCTGCCTGCATGGTCACTGCTGGAACTCTTGACAGACTTGCAGATAATAATCATCCTCACCCAAATATTAGTAATCATAGCAATTATCATTGATTCCTCACATGCTAAGAACTTGTAATCTGATCTTATTTAATGCTCACAGCAGCCCTATGAGGCATGGATTTTGATCTCTGATTTACAGATCAGGAAAAGGAGGTTCTGAGAGGATCAGTGCCTTGCCCAGGGAAAGAAGAACAATGGGGGAATCTCATCTCTATGATCCTCACCCTGGGCTCTACGGTGTAAAGCCAGTGTGTTTTACTCAGACTCACTTCCTGACATCTGTCCTGGGGCTATGTGGTCTAGGAGTTGTAAGGGCCTTGAAGATTGCACAATAATGAAGTAATGGCCAAACTCAGTCAGTGGGACAGGCCTAAAGCATAGCATGTTTGGGGCAAGATCTTGCAAAGTGGTAAGAAAATACTTTAACATGGAATCAGGCCTAAATGGGTTCCCCTGAAGATGCTCCCATGATGCACATATAAATTCACCAGTTCACTGGGCACTGGTGGCTCATGTCTGTATCCTAGTTACTCAGGAGGCTGAGATCTGAGGATACCAGTTCAAGGCCAGCTCCCGCAGCAAAGTCCATGAGACTCTTGTGTCCAGCTAACCACCAGAAAACCAGTAGTGGCGCTGTGGCTCAAAGTGGTAGAGCACTGTTCTTGAGCAAAAGAGCTCAGGGACAGTGCCCAGGCCTTGATTTCAAGCCCCATAACTGACTAACTAAGTACATACATAAATACATAACTAAATACATAAGTAAATTCTGCAGTTTCCTCCATTTAGGCTGTGCAGGACTGACTTTTTGTATCAGTGTGTAGGGCAGCCAAGGGTGTGTTTAAAGATAAAGCAGTCAGTTCAACTAAAACAGATCTAGATCAAGTTCAGAGTGCTAGTCAGGGACTGGTTCACAAACACCTTCTGAGGAAAGTTGTAGAGCGTCTGGGCTCTGTAGCATAAAAAGGGGCAAGAACTTTATATCCAAGTTAAGGACTCTATTTTGGGCTAGGTCACTTTCTAGTTCCCTGGTTGGGCAAGTCTGTTTGTCTCTTAGAGCCCTAGTTTCCTTATCCAGTAAATATATGTATATAGGTATGTACATATGTGTGTGCATGTGTGTAGACAGAGAAGGGCTTGAGAAGGTAAAGAGAGGGTCCAGGCTTCAACTGTTGTGAGAAATGAACAGCAAGGACTGAGCAGGGTAAGTAGATTGTAAACCACCCATGGCAGGGCCCAGGCTTGAAGACTTCTAAATATTGGGTGCCAGAGGAAGTGTGGAGTCTAATTAGAGCTGAACAGCTGGTGATGGGGGAGGGATGGGGGCAGAAGAAGGTGCCTGGACTGCCCATAGAGCTGAGAAAACTTGTCACACCTACAGGCACATTAAGCCAAGGTCCAGAAAAGGACTGGCAATGACTCAAGGTCACAAAAGCTAACTATCAGTAGAGCCTGCTTCCTAGCTGCATTTATAGTCTCATTTAACTCCTCTGATCCTTAGTTTCTGTTCAGCCAAAGGAAAATGATAATTCTGCTTCTCTAAGTGGATGAGAAAGCGTGAAGTAAAGAAATGCTCAACATAAAATAGTGGCTTAAACAGACTGTAGTGCCCTTCATCCTCTAACCCCTAACCCCAGCCATTGTTATGTGCTATAGAGTCAAGCTGGAAAAAATGTGGATAAGCATAGAAAATTGAAAAGCATTGAAAATTGATGGGCAGGAGGGGCCCGGTGGATCCCCTGGCCAGACCACAAAGCGAGTCAGGAGCCCCAAGGTTCTGCTGGCCTAGAGGGGCCACATTGAAGTCCGGGGCCCTAGGGACCAGGCTGGGGTTGCTAGGCACGCAAGGATGAGAGCTGGAGGAGGTGGCCTGTTGCTAGGAAAGGAAGGAGGGGGTTGGGGGAGCCACTGACACCCGCAGAGCCAGGGACGTCCCCATGGCAACGGGAGCCGCTGCAGTCTGGAGGAGAGGTGGGAGGAGGAGCCACTGCTGGCTCTGTTCCCAGAGGAGGCCTCCCACTCCGGGCCTCGGTGCCCCCATCTGTCCGGGAGTTAGGATTAGGTAATTTCAAAGATTCTGCCTTGTTTTGACCTCCTGGCAATCTCAGATGACAGTTACCTCATGGCCCTTCAATGGCGCCCTCCTTCACATACCCAAGGTACCAGTAGGCCTAGGAGCAACATGTCTTAATTCATCCTGCCCATGCTGCCTCCTTTTTAGCTCAGCCCAGCTTCCCCACCTTGTCTAGATCTCTTGTTCCTACTCTTTCCTTTGCCTGGAACCTTGTCCTTTACTGCCTACTGAATTCTTTCTGGCCCTGGGGTCTCTTATCTTCCAGTCCTATAGTCTTATCCACTTTGATTGCTTCCTCCTTCACTGGGTTCTTTGGCTCCAAAAATCTGAGTCCCTGTTGCTGTCCTTAGGAACTGAGTCATTTCTAAGATCTGGGTTCTACACAAGTCACTTATCCAGGCTTTTTCAGGACATTGAGCATTTCATATTGTACACCTGCCTTTAACATATGAGACAATAAATACCCTGAGAGTTCCAGGGACTTGTCTAAGGTTCTGTGGGTTCTATGTGGTGGGGCTGTGTCAAACCTGACTCGATATAATTGCTGCTACCCTAAGCCTAAAGTGGAGGTATGATTTATCATCATGAGCAACAGTAATAGCTGCACTTACCAAGTGATAAGTAAAGCTTTCCTATAGCAGGCACCATGCTGGGCACATACTTTCCCAATAGTTTGTCATTTCATCCTCACAATAATCTTTTAGGGAATATATTACTGATATTTTACAGATTTGGGCGGGGGGAAGGCTTAGAAAGCTTAGCTAGCTTGCTCCATGGTAGATGTAAAGGTAGAGTCTTGGTAGATTTTGAACACCACACACTATTCTGTGGTTAACCCGATTGCATTCCCAAAGTGTGTTCAGAGCATTCTTAAGTTAGTGTGTGTGTGTGTGTGTGTGTGTGCGCGCACGTGCTCATGCGTGTATATGCAGGGACTTGTGTTGGACAATCTGCAGGGTAACAGAAATAGGCTATTGGGGTCCTAACCCATGGGAGCTCCCAGTCTGGATTGGCTACAGACACAGATGAGCCAGCTTTGCAGGCCCAGATGGGAGAGCAATAATGAGGTGGACAGCCGGTGTGTAAGGATAGTCTAGAGGGATTGAGCTAGATTCTGATGAAACAGAGGAAGGAAGAGGTGGGAGAAGGAGTTTGGGGGTAATTTTCCCAAAGGAAATACCTTCCTAGGAAGCTCCAGAGGGGTGAGGAGCAAAGGACTCCTCTTCTCCCTTTCCTCTCTGTGTTCTCTTGCCCCCACCTGGCCCAGCCCCAGGAAGTGGGTGACCCCTAAGCTGGCTGAGAGCCTGGTTGGCACCAAAATAAACTTGCCTTCCCTCTCTTTCCCTCCCCTTGCCTCTGTCCCCTCTGTCCTGGCTTTAATTAGCAGCCCCAGGGATGAGTCACTTGGCAGCTGGGGAGGGAGGCTGTGCACAGCCCAGTTAAGCTTCGACTCCTGCCCTGAGCCTTACGGGCAGCACCACTGTGTTCATGCGTGTGGGTGTGCATCACTGCATGTCAGGGAGGCTCCATGTCAGTGTGGCTGAGAAGACTTCAGGGGCAACATTGCATGCTGGCTCATAGCCATGGCATCAGGGGGGGTTGGCATAGACAAGTATCTGTTATTTGTGGCATTTGTTTTTGAGTGTCACTGAATGTCAGTGTGTGTGTGTGTGTGTGTGTGTGTGTGTGTGTGTGTGGTGTTTATGTGTACATGTGTGTGCCTGTAGTATGTGGCTATGATAGCAAGTGTCAGGAAATGAGAGAACTCAGGTGAACAAACACAAATGCCATATCATTGCATTTACCCTTCTTGACATGAGTTCCTTATGCATCCCCCCCCCTTATGCAAGCCCTGCACTTATATTCCAATTTTCACTTGTCTTAGTCTGGGTACATTTTGTTTCAGGGAACAGAAGCCCACTCACGCTACAAGGATAAAGGGGGAGGGGATGGTGAAGCCACATCTCACAGAATATAGAAACAGTAAATGAAGTGTACATCCAGGCCTCTTGCCAACTGGATGCAGAACTGTAAAGTCAAGGACCTGGATTGCTTTTGATTCTCCTTATCTACTGGGCCTGTGGCTCCTCTCTTTCTCTCTCGCATCTCTCCCAGATTGCCTGGTCCTTGACATCTCTTTAACATGGATTCCTCTCTCTGGATAGACTTCTTTTTCTATCACACAGTCTAAGATACCCACCAACCTGGAAGTTGCGTGACCTTCCAGCTTCAGAGGTCACCTCCATCTGACTGCAGTGATTTCTGTCTTGCCTGTGATAACACAAGACCATAAGGAGCTGTAGGCAGGAATAGTTTCTCTTACAAGTGGGTAAGGGCGCTGGGGATATGGCCTAGTGGCAAGAGTGCTTGCCTCATATGCATGAGGCCCTGGGTTCAATTCCCCAGCACCACATAAACAGAAAATGGCCAAAAGTGGCACTGTGGCTCAAGTGGCAGAGTGCTAGCCTTGAGCAAAAAGAAGCCAGGGATAGTGCTCAGGCCCTGAGTCCAAGCCCCAGGACTAGCAAAAAAAAAAAGTTCTCATTAACAAAAAAAAACCCCACAAAACAGAAGTGGGTAAGGATTGAAGTAAAACACTCACCATTCAGTGTTTGTTCTACAGCGAGCATAGCTTTTATGCATAACAAAGCAAGGCCAGAGCCAGCGGATGGGACACTCAGAGCCCCGTGATGGCTAAGATTGCCTAATAACAAACTCTTTGTTTCCTAGTTCATTGCAAGGTGACCTCTGCTAATGATGTTTTCAAGTTCCATGCCCTTATATCAAAATATACTGGTCTGACTTAAAGGCAGAGCTTAGCAGTAAACCACCTGCCTAGCATGCACGAGGCTCCAACTTCAAACATTAGCATCTCCAAAGGAAAAAAAAATCCAAAACACAATGAATAAAATGAAACATTGTTTTTTTTTTATCTAAAACTGTCCCCCTTTTAGATTATTTTGTGTATAGTGCTGGTAGTTGAACTCACAGCCTCGCACATACTAAGCATCTGCTCTACAAATGAGCTGCCTTGACCTCTAACCTTATGCCAGTTTTTGGTGCTTGAACTCAGGACCTGGGTGCTGTTCCTGAGATTTTGTGCTCAAGATCTTATGCTATTTTAAACATTCAGTGGATATTATCATTGTGACCAGTCTGTGGTGGTTTTCATAGCCTCAGACAACTGGCATAATACATTGAGAGTATAGCTGCTACCAAGTTCTTAGATGCTTCAGGATTTTTTTCTATTTTATTAGTGTAGTGATTGACTTTATAGTTATTTATAGTATATAATTAAAAGCACACATTATCAATATTATCAGCTTGATGCTTGAGCTTACTTTTCCATTAACACAAACCCTGCAGTTTTTACATTAATTACAGAGAGAATTAATGACCTCTTAGACAAGTTTTCACCTATGAGTAAAGAGTTAGGAACCAGCTATACCAGTAATGACTGATGCTCAGACGCAAAGGAGATGCTCAAAGCTTTGGCCTTGGCCCTACCCTCACATCTTCTAGCTCAGCCAGAGTATCTTCCTCACCAACTAGGGTCCTCTGGTTTCTGCCATGGCACAGAATAGGTGCTGTTTTTGTTTTTTCACAAAATTGCCATTTACTTATTTTTGTGTTGGTACTGGGACTTGAACTTAGGGCCATGGCACTCTCCCTTAGCTTTTCTACTCAGGGCTGGCACTCTTCCACTTGAGCCACAGCTCCATTTCTGCCTTTTTGTTGGTTATTTAGAGATAAAGAATCTTACATACTTTTCTTCCCAAGCTGGCTTTGAACTGAGATCCTCAGATCTCAGCCTCCTGAGTAGTTGGGATTACAGGCAGGAGCCACTGGTGCCTGGCTCAAAAATATCCATTTTATTATTACTACTAAGGCCATCTTCTGTATATAAATGTAAGCCTAGGGGAGAGAGAGAATTTCAAGCTCAAGGCAAGTATCCTCCAACCCCTCCTCCCACTTTGTTTTTATTGTTCAAACTATTAATCATTGCTTTGGTTCAGAAAATGTGTACTAGATTTCAAGTGGCATTAGAGAACACTTGAAACACTGTATCTTTAATTCTTGTGACCATCCTGCCAAGACAGATTGATTTACAGATCAGGAAATAAACACCTAAAGAAGTAAAGAGACTTGCCTAAAGTTATCCATTTATTTATTCTTTCATTCAAGGACAGTTTTTGAGTACCTTGCCAGTAGTTGTTGATATGATATGGTTAATAGAAGGTGAATAATAGAGTGATGGATCCTGCTCTGATCCCACTGTCTGGCCAGGAAACAGACAATTACTCACAATTATAAGGGAAGTATAGGCTGCCATGGGAGCACCATGGAGGTCTGCCCAAGCCAGCCCTGAGGGCCAGAGAGGCTTCTCCAAGCTGACATCCAAGCTGAAACCTAGAGGGTGAGTATAAGTTATCCAGAGGATAGTGAATCAGGCTGGAGTGAAATGACGTGAATAGTATTGAGGGCTACCGCTATGGAAGGGGTGTTTGACACCTGTATTTTGGAGGAACGTTTCACACAGTGGGATGTGGCTGTGATGATACCAGGTCTGGAATGCTTAGAAGGTATATTAGGAGGCTGGAACTGGAGCGTTGGTCAGCTAGACCCAGAACAGGGATGCTGTGGGACACAGTAGCAGTGCTTTTATGTTTCCTGTGTTCCTGGAGACACCTGTATGATCTAAAGCCAGCATCTACTGCAGGATTCCATTGGCTGCAGTGCCCTCTAGTGTCCACTGGCACATCTTTCAGCTCCTACCTCTACACATCAGCTCTTTTCCACCAATATGTGTGACTAGAAAAGCCCAGTGCTGGGTGCTGGGAACATTAGGATGAGCAACACAAGAACCCCAGGTCTCACACAGCTTCCAGGCAAGAAGAGGCAATGAGCATGTGAACAGACAGTAATAAGAGAAACTAGCTGAGAGAGAAGCAGTGTGTAAGGACAAGGAGGTAACCCACTCTGCAGCCTTTCTTGGGTAGAGTCAGGGCAGGTTCCCAGAGAGGACAACCTCTGATTGGCTTTTAAACAACCATGGGGAGCTGTCCAGGTGGTGAGGTGGTGGTAGGGACCCAGAAGGACAACATGGGTGAAGATGAGGCACAAAGAATCAGTGTGGAGCCAAGATTACAAACATTTCTGTCTAGGTGAGGCACAGATTGAAGATGGGGCACATACAAGCATGGTGGTACATACTTGAAATCCCAGCATTGGAAAGCTGAGATAGGAAAATCATAAGTTCAAGGCCAGTCTGAGCTATACAGCAAAAGTTTGTCTCAAAACAAAATGAGGGGAAGGCTGAGATTGTCTAGAGACAGAAAATAGGGGCTGGGATACAGAAGATTCTAAAATGTCTGCCACTATCTCACTTACTATGCACTTAGTGTATGAGATCATATAAGAAGTTTCCCTAGCCAGGCGCCGGTAGCTCACGCCTGTAATCCTTGCTACTCAGGAGACTGAGATCTGAGGATGATGGTTCAAAGCCAGCCCAGTAGGAAAGTCTGTGAGACTCTTACCTCCAATTAACCACCAGAAAACCAAAAGTGGAGCTATAGCTCAAAGTGGTAGAGGCCTAGCCTTGAGCTGAAGAGTCTAGGGAAAGTGCCCAGGCCGAGTTCAAGCCCCATGACTGCCAAAAGAAAGAAAAGAGAAGCTTCCTTACCACTTGGAATTGCAATCTGAGGATCTGATAAGTTCACAGTTCCCCTCTAGCAAGCAATATTGTTCTTATAACTCCAGGAGTTTCAGAGAAACTTTCTCCAATACCTGTCTGAAGCACAAGCTTCCAAAATGCTCTTAGTAATAAGGAAACAGACTTTTATTGTGATCTCTAAGGCTCTGGAAGATAGATTCTGCCTGCAGCTCCAGTCTCACATCTGTTGTCTTTGCATTTTTCACCCAGTTGCATTGGCCTCTTTGCTCAGGTCCTTTCCTCTTTCTAGAATACAACCCCTTACTGCCTTCACTTGAAGGGGATGTGTGTGTCCTCTCACTAGGATAGATTCTCCCTAATGCCTCCCTAGGGCATTGTCTATCCTTAGTCACTACTATATTGCAACTGGCATAGGGCCTAGCCCACAGTATCTGTTAAATGAAGTAAACGAAGTCCCACCAGTCCCCTGTGACTGGATCAAGCTCCTCATCCTTAATTCTTTCCTCTCTTGATCACCTACCTGGTAGGTCACCCACATGACTCTATCTAATATGCTTAGAGCTGTCCAAATTCCAAGAGTGGCCCCAGATTGAAGTTTATTTTCCTAGAATTATTCTCCTGTCCCTGAAACAAAACCAAACATTCCACAGGCCTCCCCAAACTTTGTTGGGAGAAGGGTGAGATTCTTGAACTTAAAGGGAAACTCTTTTTTTTCTTTTTGGCCTGTACTAACAATTTGCCTCCACTCTGGCTTTTTTCTGCCTTAGCTGGGTGCTAGTGGCTCATGCCTGTAATCCTAGCTACTCAGGAGACTGAGAGATGAGGATCACCTTTGAAGCTAGGTCGGCAGGAAAATTCATGAAGACTCTTATCTCCAATTAGACAACGACAACAACAAAAAACAGAAGTGGAGCTGTGGCTTAAGGTGGTAGAGCCTTGAGTGAAAAAGCTCAGGGACAGCACCCAGGCCCTGAGTTTAAGCCCCACAACTGACAAAAAAAAAGAATTTCTGCCTAAACTGGGTCCGAATCTTAATCCTTAGCTCTCACTTCCTGAGTAGCTAAGATCACTACTGAGACTCATCATGTGCACACTTGGTTTTACTGAATCCTAACAAGACCCTGTGAAATGGTGATTGCCACTCCCCATTCACAGATGAACAAAACAGTTCCAGAGGGGCTGTACACCTACAAAGTTGTACCCAGCTCTGCCAGGCACCAAAATGGAGGTTCTTGGCATTACCAGAGAGAACTAGTGGTGGAGTTGTTGCCTGATGTCACACAACCTCACTATTATAGCCAGGACTTGAATTTTTGTCTCTCAACTCCAGCCAAGCCAAGAGGAAGATCTGGGCCAGAGGTGCCACTCTTACGAAACCTACAAATGGGCTTAAGGTAAAGCTGCTGTAATAGCAGCAGAGCTTGGTTAGGGGGACCTAAGAGTTGGTTTAAGGACTAAACAAAGCAGAAGCTAAGGCCAGAGCCCTGAGGGCTGGGCATTAAGGAAGTGAGCAAGGGGAGAAGAGGCCACAGAGGGCCCACAGATGCCAACCTTGTGGTGGTCTGGAGGGCCTCTCTTGCTCCAAAGCTTTGGCTTACTTCAGAGGAACCAGCTTCCCCCAGCAGGGAGGCAGGAAGGCTAACTTGTTGCCTGTCAGCTCCTATTCCTTCCAGATCACTGCCCCCCTGGCCCCTCCCAGGGCTGCCTTCTGCTCGAAACAGCCAGGGGCCTAGATTCTGGAGCAATACAAAGATAGGACTCCCTAAACTAGATCAGTGGCCCTCTTCAGGAGACCTACACCCATCAGACCTTAACAATAGTCTCCTTTCTCCAGAGCCACCCATAGGGAGGCCAGAGAGTACTGGGGTAGGTAGGCAGGGAGCCAGGGCACCTGGATCTGACAGGCTGTATGGATGCTAGTGACACTCTGGTCCTTTCCAAGCCCCAATTGCCCCCATCTGCAGAAACAGGCCTTGCTTGATTATCAATGACCTGTCTTTTGATTTGACCTTTCTAGGGATAATTTCTGTTAATTGTTTTAGAAAAAAACAGCACAGCAAAAGGGGTGAGAGCTTATTGCAGTGATAAGGAATATTGGTCAAAGCTTCATCTTAATCATCCCCAAGTGGATGATTTGAATTTCATTTGATATGGAGTATCCCAGGACACCTTCTAAAGGCACTCTCTTAATGGTCCTGCCAAGATGTTTGTGAACAGCTTCTATTGAAAGGGTTTCTAAAGTAGTGGTATAGCAGAGAGGGTAGATTTCCTTTGGGAATAGCCAAATGAGGTCTTCCTCTTGGGGTTCTGCCACTAATACTAAGCCTCTCCATTTCCCCTCCAGGAGAATAGGCATAGTGACACACCCTTGTGGGGCAAGTTGCTAGGGAATATCCCTGTAGAGGTGCACATAGATTTAGCACTGAGGAATGACTATGAGCTTCCCTTCCTCTTGAGAGAAGTTCCAGGTCCTCCTGGGGGAATGGGGAAGGAACAAAGTTTGCCATTGCAGTCTGGCCTGCAGCCCAGCAGGCCTGGCCCCGCCTCCTTGGTTCCTCCTTCTAGGGAAGGGCTGGGGAGGAGGGGTTGGTGACACCAGCAGTGGAGACACCAGCGGGCCTGGGGGGTGCTGCCACTGGGACAGGTCCAGACCCATGGAACTCCCCGGGAGGAGCAGCAGGTAGGAACCTGAGCCCTGGCCGCCTGATCCCCTCCCTTCCTGCCCAGGCCTGGCCCTAGTGCCCAGGCTTGCTGATTCAGCACCCTCCTGGCTTCCTGGTTCCTGTTTCCCTTCTTACACTCTTGGAGGCCTTTGGCTTAGTAGGAGAGGGAGCTAGCTCCATGGAGGCGCCTGTGGGCATGTGGGATCCCAGGTCTGTAAGGACATTGGAGCCCTGAGCAGCACAGTCTGTGACCTGTGAGGGCTGAGCTTGGCAACTACCCTGGCGTGCTAGTTTGGCAGGCACATCAGGCACTGCGGGGCTCCAGCTGCTGAGATTCCCTGGATACCAACATTCCATCAGCCTAAGGGTCTTTGGGGCTCCAATTCAATAAAATTTCAAGTCAGGAACTTGGGCTGGTGACTGGCACAGAGTTGCTACTTGAAACAGTCACGATGATGATGATGATGATGATGATGATGATGATGACGACAATGACGAGACGATGACAACAACGATGATATGCCAGTGCCTCAGACAAGAATTCTCAGATTCAAAGATTCTCTATAAGAGTCTAAGATTTGGGCATCTTCAAATTTGCAGCAAATGAAAGAGTAGCCTGCAGACCACTTCCTGACTTTTACTTGGGCTCTTGAATGGTTAGGCTGTGACCACAGCCTCTTCAGGGGCTTGTGGAAGATGACCTGGCTCACGTGAAGGTGCACTCTTTACCACCACCTTGTTCTGGATGTGGCCGACTGGTATGACCCGAGAGCCAGTCCCTGGCAGCTGCACTGGGCTGGGTAGGGCAGGGCCAGCCCCTTAGCTTATTCCTTGTTGTCCCTCCTCCTCCCCCTTGCCATTCTCTGGACTTTAATCGGGGGAGAAAGCAGGAGGTGGGAAAGGAGATGAGGGGGGCCTTTGGACCCTGCACTAGGGGTGGGCGGGAGCACAGCAGAAGGGGGGGTGGAGTGTGGGACCCATTCTTGGGGTGGGGTTGGGGGGCCAACACTGGCCATGGAAGCAAAAGACTCCTGCCTGGAACTACCCTATCCTCTGCCTTGCCTGGGTACCACCCACCCACTCAGTCCTTAGTCCTCTCCTGTCACCTAGACCACTGAGACCTTGTCAGCCTCCTCCACCCTTGCCCCTCCTTTGCTCTGGCACTCTCTGCCACTCCCTGTCTTCTCTCTGTGTCTTTTGTCTTACCCTAGCTCTGTCTTCCTCTTCCTCTGTCTCTCCCTCTGTCTCTTTCCCTTTCTCTCGATCTCTCTCCCTCTGCTCCTCTGCCTTCCACCCACCAGGTTTCTCCCCCTCTTCTTCGGGGCCAGAGCCTCTTCCTTCCATGCTCCTCTCCCTTCCTGTGAGGGGTCTTTCAGAAGCAGAGTGCCCCCTCCCATATATCTTTCCCTTCTCTTTCATCCCCTTCCCTCCTCCCCTCCTCCCTACCCCTGTGGCGTCTGGTGTGAGGAGGGCTCCCTCCCCGCTTCCCTGCTGTGGTGTCCCAGCGTCTCTCTAGCCCAGGGCCCCATGGAGTCACCTGGAACACAGGAGGCCCAGCCTGGCTCTTGTCTCTACTGCCCCCTGTTGTCATTGTGTTCTGTTTGTGGTTTGAGTGCTGTCCTCTCTTTCTTGACTTTGTGGTTTTTTTTTCTTTTTTCTTCCTTCCTTCCTTCCTTCCTTCCTTCCTTCCTTCCTTCCTTCCTTCCTTCCTTCCTTCCTTCTCCCCCCTTTTTCCCTCCCTTTCCTCCTTCTTTCTTTCCTTCCTCCTTTTCTCCCTTTCTCTCCCTCCTTCCTTTCCTATCCTCTTTGCTCTCCCTGTCTCCTACCTCTCCTCTTCCATCCCCTGTCTTCTATTCCTCTCAGCCTTCCCTCTTCCCCTTCCCTACTCACTCTTACCTCCTGGTCCCCATTGCCTACCCTATCTTTCCCCTCCCTCCCTGTCTCTCTCTGTCTCTTTCTCTGTCTCTTGCTGTCTCTCAGGTCCACAGCGTCTCATACTCTACACCAGTATTGCTGTCCTACTCAGGTCCTTGACTCCATGAAGCTTACCCCCTCAGGCAGGCTGGCAGAGAGCAGGTAAGAGCTAGACCCATCCTTCCCCCAGTCCCTCCCCCTATCAGACAAATATGCAAATACGTTTGCCAGATCCCTCCCCCATGTCCCTTAGCCCCTGCTGTGACTGTGGAGTGGCTGTCTGAATGTCTGAGTGGAATGCCTGTGAGATTAGGTCAGGAGATCAAAGAAGACACTCAAAATCGACTTGTAGTTTATCTTTCCTTGAAGAAATCCTCTGCTAGAGACCTACCCCCCCCCCCCAATATGGAGTGGTTGGTCCTAGACTGTGTGACATTTGGGCTGTTCTGAGGGATGAATAGGAGTTTGCCCATTATTTATAGATGGGAAAGGGTGTTTAGGCTGAGGGAAGAATCTGCCCATACCTTCTGAGAACATTATTTCCAAGTTAATTGGAAAACAAGTTGTTTTATGTTTTCCAATTAGTTTCCACAATAGGAGATATTAACAGCAATATCAAAAGGGCTACCCCCATTTTCAAGTTTAAAAATACTCATGTTAAAAAAGAAGTAACAATGAAATTCATGGACTATGTAGAAAGGCTGTCCTCGGTGAGAGTATTGCTATAAGGGTTCTAGAGGAAAATGTACAGTCGTCAGGGCTTTTATCAGACAAGGCTAGTTACATTAAATGGTATGATTATTCCACTTAAGAAACTAGAAGCTGGGCATGTGGCTTAGTGGTAGAGTGCTTGCCTAGCATGCATGAAGCCCTGAGTTTGATTCCTCAGTACCACATAAACAGTGCCGTGGTGCAAGTGGTAGAGTGCTAGCCTGGAGCAAAAGAAGCTCCGGGACAGTGACTAGGCTCTGAGTTCAAGCCCCAGGACTGGTGAAAAGAAAAGAAAGAAAGAAAAAAAACCAGAATAAACAATTACTATAGATAAACCTAGAAACTAGTGAAATTGAACACAAAAGCTTTTGAAAAGATGAGCAAACTAGGCAGACCATAAGCTGGTAGATATGTCTGAGAAAAGGTGAGAAAATGTTAAGTAAACAATCGATTCTGAAGAGATTAAAAAAAGAGAGAGAGAGAGCTAAGGGCTGGGAATATGACCTAGTGGTGAAGTGCTCGCCTCGTATACATGAAGCCCTGGGTTCGATTCCTCAGCACCACATAAACAGAAAAAGCCAGAAGTGGTGCCCTGGCTCAAATGGTAGAGTGCTAGCCTTGAGAAAAGCCAAGGACAGTGCGAAAAAAGAAGCCAAGGACAGTGCTCAGGCCCTGAGTTCAAGCCCCAGGACTGGCAAAAATAACCAAAAAAACAAGAAAACAGAAATAAAGCCAGGCAACTTGAGCAAAAGTTCACCATTCAAGCCCCAGGACCAGCAAAAAGAAAAAGGAAATTACCTAGAGATGGGGCACCCTGACCCTGTGTTCAAGCCCCATAATACGCACGCACGTGCACACACACACACCTCACAAAAATCTATAGCTACATCTCACATATTAATAAAGCAACAATATTCATTTTTTGTACTAGAAACTGAACTGAGGACCTCATGCATGCTAGGCTTAGCTACTTCCTCTCTCCTTCTTAATTTTCTATTAAGACAAGGTTTTGCTAACTTGCCCAGATAATATCCCTGCCTTAGCCTCCTGAGTATGTGGAGTATACATGCCACCATACTCAGTACAAAAAGTTTTTTTTTCAATATTGGGAATTGAAGTCAAGTACTCTATTACTTAAGCCACACTTAAGTCTGTATCAATTATATTAAATAACATTATCAAATGGAACCCCTCAAAGTATTAAAAGAATATAACAGCCCAGCACCAGCGACTCACATCTATAATCCTAGCTACTCAGGAGGCTGAAATCTGAGAATTGGAGTTCAAAGCCAGCCCAGGTAGGGAAGTCCATGAGATTCTTATATCCAATTAAGCACCAAAAAAGCCAGAAGTGAAATTATGATAGTCTTGAGCCAAAAAACGTTCAGCTCAAGAATAGCTGATGTATCCTGAGTTCAAGCCCCAAGCCCCAGGAGTAGCACACAGGCATGCATACATACACATAGAGCCTGTTTTTGTAATTTATTTATTTTTAGTTAAGTTTATAAGGAAAAAGTACACTGAAAGTGAGTCATCTCTTGGTTAGAATGACCTCTTATTATCATTTATTACATTAAGAGATTACAGAGAAAAGATCTTGTCATCATCTCGATAAACACTGAAAAATGATCCAATAAGTTGGGAACCTGTTCTCTTGTTATAATGGAGTAATTTATTGCACAGCAACAGATAACTAATACAGTAAGCTAGGAATCACTAAAACTACCTTAACATGGTAAAGAGATATTTTTAATCAGAACCTAATAATAATAATCAAGGGTAACAGTGAAGTACTTGATACATTTTCATTACATTTCAAGAATGAAGTAAGCTATCACTGTTATATAACCAGCAATTTTCTGAAGTTTTCAACCAGTGGGACTTCAAATAGTGGCATAAATATTTAACAGAGCCAGAATTAGCATTATTTGAAGATGATATGATTCTCTACTTAAATAAACATTATTGCAACTAAAAAGAAAATCCAGTGGGTAGGTACAAGGTAAATATATATCCAAGCCATTAGCTTCTCTGAATACCAATAGTAACCAATTATACATCAATATAAAAATAGACTAATGTTATATAGCTTATAATAGATTAATATAGCATAATAATAATATCCCATTTACAATAGGAAAAAAATTCTAGACTGGAAGTGGTAGTAGCCCGGCCTGTGATCCCAGCCACCCTTAAGACAAAGATAAGAGGGTCAGTGGGAAGGAAAAGGAGGGAGGAGAGCAAGAGAGGGAGGGATGGAGTGAGGAAAGGAAGGATGAATATACAAAGAGAATGAACAAAAGAACAACGCTCTAGTGGCTCATGTATATAATCCTACCTACTCTGGAGGATGAGATCTGAGGACTGAGGTTCAAAGCCAGCCTAGGCAAGAAAGTCTGTGAGCTGCTGCTGCTGCCGTTGCTGCCGCCGCTGCCGCCGCCTCCTCCTCCTCCTCCTCCTCCTCCTCCTCCTCCTCCTCCTCCTCCTCCTTCCCCACTCCCCTCCCCCCCCCCCCCCCGCCCTGGCTTCTTTTGCTTAAGACTGGCACTCTACCACTTGAGCCACAGCACCATTTCTGGCTTTTTCTGTGTATGTGGTACTGAGGAATCAAACCCAGGGCTTCATGCATGCTAGGCAAGCACTCTACCATAGCCCAAAATTGGTAAGAGAATAGATTCTATTTTTGTCAGTCCTTGAGCTTGAACTCAGAGCTTGGGCACTGTCCCTGAGCTTCTTTTACAAGGCTAGCACTCTACTACTTGAACCAAAGTGCCACTTCTGACTTTTTCTATTTATGTGGGACTGAGGAATCGAACCCAGGGTTTCACGCATGCTAGGCAAGCATTCTACTGCTAAGCCACATTCTCGGCCCTCACAAAATGTTTAACAGTGTTTTACTTGGGAACTGAGCAGTTGCCTATTAAAGTTCATTTGGAATAGTAAATGCCTATTAATTACTAAAACATATTTGAAAAAGAAAAATAATGAGATTGGCCTTTCAGAAATACAAACTTACCAAATAGCCACAATATTTACAAATGTCATGTCTTCATAGAGCTAGGGGAGTTTAGAAATAAATTCATAGTGTTGAAATGGAAAATTAGTTTATGATAAAGAAGACATTTTAAATCAGTGGGGCACCAACAACTGGGGTGCAACTATTGGCTACATATTTGAGAAAGTCCCTAACTTCTGCAGAAACAAATCAAAATTTGCAACTATAAAAGTACTGAAAGAGAATCTAGAATATATGTTAGCCAGTAATGGGGATTGAAATCAGTACCTTGTGCTTGCTGGGCTTGTTTGGCCAGCACTGTACCACTTGAGCCACATCTCCAGCTTAGCTTTTAGCTGGATATTTTGGAGATGGAGTCTCACAGACTTTTTTTTTTTTACCCGAGAAGGCTTCGAACCATGATCCTTTACATCATCACAACCTACTGAGTAGCTAGAAATACAGGCATGAGCCACCAGCACCCAACTGGAATATT
This sequence comes from Perognathus longimembris pacificus, assembly GCF_023159225.1. Taxonomy (NCBI): domain Eukaryota; kingdom Metazoa; phylum Chordata; class Mammalia; order Rodentia; family Heteromyidae; genus Perognathus; species Perognathus longimembris. The sequence goes on along the minus strand of NC_063188.1, from coordinate 71,382,302 downwards.
TTTATATTAGTATGGAAAAGGCTTTCCAAGCATGACTTTAAAACCTAGAACACAAGCCAGCTACAGTGCTACATGCCTGTAGTCTCAGCTACTCAAGCAGCTAGAGCATGAGGGCTTTTTTAGACCAGAAATTTCAGTTTAATCTGAGCAACATAGTGAGACTCTCATCTTAAGACAAGAAGAAAACCACCCCAAAGCCATAAAATACAATAAGGATTTTGTTTACACTAAAAATGAGAACAGAATTCTGTGGGGAGAAAGATACCAACTTTGTAGTATCAATAACCTGGCACATAGTTAACACATAAATAACAGACCAGGGGGTAAGTACCTTTGCTATACAAAAATCAAGCTGAATGTTGCTATCCCTGTCTTAAATCTGTCTTGTCTCCTGGGAATCAATAAGGAAAAGATAAACAATCCATTTAAATGGAGAAATAACATAGTAACTTAAAGAAAAAACAAGACAATTAAATGAAAAAGCGTGTGCAAGCTTACTACTACTTAAGGAAGTATAACTAAAAGAATAATAAAGTCTCATTTTAGGTACTAAAATTAAAAAGATTGGAAAGCTTTGAAGAAATAACCTCTAGAGTACAAATTGGTTTAAAAAAAAAAAAGAAAAATTTTTTTTGTATGTGTGGGTTTGCTGGTCCTGGGGCTTGAACTCAAGGCCTGGGTGCTGTCCCTGAGCTTTTTATGCTCAAGGCTAGTGCTCTACCACATGAGTCACAGTTCCACTTTGAGCTTTTTGGTGGTTAACTGGAGATAAGAGTCTCTCAGGTTGGTCTCCATGTGCTGGTGTTAAACTGTGATCTTCACATCTCAGCCTACTGAGTAACTAGGATTACAGGCTTGAGCCATTGGCACCCGGCTTGGTACAATTTTTTTTAATTTTGTCAGTTACAGTGAGAATCTTTTATATTTTTTGATAATACTGAGGTTTTCAACCCAAGGCTTTGTTCTACTGCTTGAACTAATCCTCAGCTCTTTTTATTTTCCTGATAGGCTCTTGAGTTTTTGCATGAAAGCCCTTGAAACTCCTATCTTTAACCACCAAAAAGCTAGAAGTAGAGCCATGGCCCAGGTGACAGTGATAGCCTAGAGCAAAAAAAGCTCGAACAGCGCCCAGGCCCTGAGCTCAAGTACTAGGACTGGCATACACACAAAAATAATGTTAAATGTGCATATTGTTCTAAGTTGAGAACCATACCTTGAAACTAGATTTCTCTAAAGCTTTACTACTACAGCAAGCCCAACTTGACCAGCCAGAGGCCTTTTTCTAAATCACCCTAATCCAGTTGTAAATAAAAAGCTGGAGACATGGCTCAAGTCAGGGCACCAGCCATGAGCAGGTAAGCCCCAGTACCACAAAAAGAAAGAAAGATGTCTAGGCCATTATGTTCTACAAAAACACACTCCATTCAAAATTATAATCACTAATAAATTGCAAATATATAGCCCTGTTTTACATCTTTTCATCACATAACTGAAAATGTAACTCAAAAGTTGCTTGAGATGTTTCTTAAAATAAAGACAGGATTCTATGAGTAGGAATAATCTTTTTAGCCAGTTTACACGCAGTTAAAGCAATAGACATAACTCTTTTTTTTTTGCCAGTCCTGAGCCTTAAACTCAGGGCCTGAGTACTGTCCCTGGCTTCTTTTTGCTCAAGGCTAGCACTCTGTCACTTGAGCCATAGCGCCACTTCTGGCCATTTTGTATATATGTGGTGCTGGGGAATCGAACCCAGGGCTTTATGTATAGGAGGCAAGCACTCTTGCCACTAGGCCATATTCCCAGCTAGACATAACTCTTATGTGCACTTTAAATCGAATGTGCATTCCTTTGGCCCTGCAGTTCAATTTTTAGGAATACATACTTCAACAATGCTTCTAGACATATGTATAGCAGCTCAGTGCAGCATGCTTGTGAAAATAAAAATTTTAAACAAGGCCTGGGATGTAGCTCAGTGCAAAGTGCTTGTCTAGCAAGTGCAATGTCCTGGGTTTGATCCCCAGTGCCCCTGCTCCCCCAAAAAAGAAAAGAAAAATTTAAAACAAATGCCCATCAGGAGAGATATGTACATTTATGATATACCTCATACTGTGGATTATTTGGTAGCAGATCAAAAGTAAAAAGTATATGTCTGTATACTATTATGATAAGATCTCTAAGACTTACTGTTATATTTAAAAAGTAAGTTGTAAGCTGGCATTGTGGCTCAACCCTGTAACCCTAGCTACTTTGGAGGCAGAGATCAGGAGTTCCAAGCCAACCTAGACATAAAAGTTCATGCGAGGAGGAGGTAACAAGTAGAACAAGAGATGTACTCACTGCTTTTCATATGAATCTGTAACCTCTCTGAACCACACTTTGACAATAAAGAAAAAATACATAGAATTTTTTTTATAGTTCATGAGACTCCATGTCAGCCAATGGCTGGGCCCAGTGGCGTGCATGCCTGTCATCCCAGCAACACAAAATAGTGTAAGGGGGAGGATCATAGTGCAAGCTGGCCTGGGCATAAGGCAAAAATCCTACCTTGAAAATAGCCAATGGAAAAGGGGTCTAGAGGTATGGCTCAAGTACCCACCTAGCAAGCATGAGGCCCTGAATTCAGAGCCCAGTACTGCTAAAGGAAAAAGTATATATACAAGAATAGGGTTGACTGTATGATCCCATTCCTGTAAGGAAAAGAATCTTCCCTTAACAACAATGAAAACATGTGAAATAAAGGCTGTCATGATTTCATAAGTACAGGCCCTTTTCCTTGTTTCTATTTCCTTACTTTTGCTAATCCATTTCTCTTCTCCTTTATACCTTTCCTCTCTGTACTTATTTATTCAAATTGTACATTGCCCTGTAACTAGCTCAGATAATGCCTCATTTACTCATTCATTTTTTTGTCTTTAATACTTAGGTTAGGCTTTATGCTGGTCTTTTGTAGGATATTGGGATGAATTGTATTTGATCTTACTGTCAGGGAGCTCAAGTCTAGAAGGTAGACATAGGCCACAGATAGAATAATTTGGGATGAGCCAGGCACCCATGGCTCATGCCTATAATCCTAGCTACTCAGGAGGCTGAGCTCTTAGGATCCTGGAGGACCGTGGTCCAAAGCCAGCCTGGGCAGAAAAGTCTGAGACTCTTATCTCCAATTAAATTACAGAAAAAGCAAGGAGAATCACTGCGGTAGAGGGCTAGCCTAGAGCAAAAGGAGCTCAAGGACAATGCCCAGAACTAGAATTCAAGCCTCAGGACTGAAAAAAAAAGGACATAACGAGTCTAAGAAGGTTGCCAGAGGAGAGGCATTCCCTTCAGCTGGGAGCTGATTAGAGCTTCCTGTAGAGGGGACATTTGTAATGAATCTTGAAGGAGTAATAGATTTCCCTCAAACCTCAACCCCACCAGAAATGGTCTTGTCTATTCTTTGGCTCTTCTAAGTACATGGTAATATTGTTGAGTTAGTACCTTTATTCAAGTCCAGATTTTTCACTTATTACCCATGTGATTTTGGACAAGTCAGTTATCCTCTGAGCCTCTGTTTCATCATCTGTGTAATGGGGCTAATGCTACTTACCTCTCAAGACTGCTTTTAGGATTGGAGAAGATACACACAAAACTCCTGGGTGAGTGTCGAATCTGTAAGATTAGAGACTACTCATGTCTCATCTTCCTCCTAGCCAATGTATAGCATTGGATTGGATCTAAAAGCTGTGTCAAAGGATGATTCTGAAAGGATAGGCATGGCCACAGCAAGGCTTTGGGATGGGGAGGCTGAGTGTAGTACTTGGGGTAGAAGGGATTGCATTTTAAGGAGAAAGACAAGTATTTGGTCTTGGCATGAATACTTAGAATATGAGGTTTGGGGAAATGAAGCCCAGGTCATAAGTTCTGGCTGTAGTACTTGGTCCTGTTCTCCTGATGCCATCTCTTGATCTCACATCCAGGACAGTGGAGGCATGGTGAACCACCACTTGCTATGGTATCCATGACAGCACCAATTCTATCTCAGTTACTCCCTAGTTGGGTGACCTTAAACAACTCACATCACACACATCTGCACCTACTTTCAGCTCTGTTAAGAACAAAATAAGCCAGGCATGGTAGCTCACACCTATAACCCTACGTACTCAGGAGACTGAGAGAAAAAGGAGTACCATCTCAGGCAAAATGTTTGTGAGACTTCATCTCAATCAATAAAAAGCTGGGCATGATGCCTGTACCTGTTGTCCCACCTATGTCCCACCTAGGAATCATAACCAGGTATAATCGGGAAACTTTTAAAAAATACCTAAACCAGGGCTGGGATGTAGCTCAGTGGCAAGGACTTGTCTACCAAGTACAACATTATAGGTTCAATCCCCAGCACAAAAAAAGGAAAAGAAAAAGAAAAGGCAATAAAATACAGTTTTTAAAAATCCAAAAAAAATATATCCAGAGCATCCAGGTCCCAGATGTTTGTACCTATAATCCTAGCTACTCAGGAGGCTGAGATCTGAGGATCACTGTTCGAAGCCAGCCATGGCAGGGAAGTTTCATATGACTCTTATCTGGGCTGGGAATGTGGCTTAGTGGTAGAGTTCT
>NC_063188.1:71296708-71377212 GCF_023159225.1 Perognathus longimembris pacificus | reverse complement strand
TGCCTAGCATGCATGAAGCCCTGGGTTTGATACCTCAGCACCACATAAAGAAAAAACAAAACAAAACAGAAATGGCACTATGGCTCAAGTGGTAGAGTGCTAGCCTTGAGCAAAAAGAAGCCAGAGACAGGCCCTTGATTTCAAGCCTCAGGACTGGCAAAAAAGACTCCTACCTAATTACCGGCAAAAACCTGAAAATGGAACTGTGGCTCAAGTAGTAGAGTACTAGCCCTGGACCAAAAAAAGCTCTGGGACAGCACCTAGGTCCTAAGTTCAGTCCTCAGGAAAGACAGACAGACAGACACACACACACACACACACACACACACACACACGCACACACATGCACACACATGCACACCTAAAGCAAAAGGTTGTATGGGAAATGGTAGAATACCTGCTTGGAAAGCTCAAGGCCCTAAGTTCAAACCCCAGTACCAACAAAATAAAAAATAAAAAAGGACAAAATACTACCAGTGTATGAGATTCATTGAGCAGTAGTTGACAGGTGAGATCATTCAGATGAATCCATTCACAATGTACCTCACAAAGTGCCTGGCATATAATTGGCACTCAACAGTTGCCATTATCAGTATTTATTTCAGCAGACACTTATGGAGTGCTTCTGTGATAAAAAAAAAACTGTGCAGATTAATGGTTCTTGGCCTCTATGAGTTCTTAGTCAGTTGAAGAGACTGAGAAAGCCTATGACAGAGGAGAACATGGGGTGAGGGGAATGGGTAGGAGCCCACAGGAAAGGATCTGAACCCATTCAAGAGTTAGTGCATTGGTGCAGGTCAACTCATCCTGAGAGCCGAGTCTTTAAGGATAATCAACTGACTAGAGATAGAAGAGTATTCTAGGCAGAAGGAATAGCATTTGCAAGGGAAGAAGAATGTAGATGGTATTGGGTAGAGCCAAAGGTTCTTAACCTGGAGTTAATGGATCATAGATGAGCTTCAGGAGGCCCATGAACTTCTAGAAACTGGACACCAAGTGTAGTGTGCATATATATATATGTATATGTATATGTATATGTACATATACATATACATATATACACACATATATTCTATATACACATTATGGTGTATTATATAATATATGTTATATATATATATATATATAATGTGGTGGGGGAGATAGTTCATGGCTTTTATTAAATGCATAAAGGGCTATAATCCTAGACACTCAGGAGACTGAGATCTGAGAATCATAATTCAAAGCCAGCCCAGGCATAAATGTCCCCATGAGACTTTAATCTCCAGTTAACCACTCAAAAAGATGAAAGTGGAGCTATGGCTCAAGGTGGTAGTGATAGCCTTGAGCAAAAGAGCTCAGGGACAGTGTCCAGGCCCCAAGTTCAAGCCTCAGGACTGACCAAAACCAAACAGGCAAACAAAAAATGCATAAAGGAATTTGGGTCTCTTCTGAAGAAGAGGTCGAGAACCAATGTTGCTGGTAACAAAGTATCATGTCAGTAAATTTTAAACAGGAGAGTAATTCAGCATAATTTATTTCAGAGCAGTCAGTCTGAAGAATGGATTGCATTTACAGAGAGCCAGGAAGGCCTAACGTGGAGTATTGCCATAGGAGAGATGGGAGCAGGGCTCCTGCACTGTTTGATTCCAGGGGGCACCGTTTATGTCGAGGCATTTTAATTTTAAGAGATGCAATCAATCCATTGAGAGTTATTACTAAGATAGCTTCAGTAGAATGGTTGGGTAATGTAAACTCTTGTAAATTTAGAAGAAGGTGAGGTGAAGTGGGAGGGCAAGGGTGTGACTAACAATAGACAAGAGGACTATGAGTTCAGGGTAATAGTGCAAAAGGAATCAAGAACCCTCTGTTAATGCTCACTCAGAATCCAGTGTCTCCAATATCATTACTGTCTTCCATCCCACTGTTTCAGAGATCGTGGGTAACCCAGGAGACATTTTTTTTTCTGTGGGTTTTGGAGAGGGATTACTTCTCTGTGGAGAGTCAGGCAAAGTTTCTCAAAGAAAGTAATGTTGGGACTAGTCATTCAAAGGTTCATAAAGATTTCAAGAGCTATCAATGGAGGATTGAGGACATTATGAGGGTTTACACAAAGCTTGGAGATGAGAAAGGGTGAATGCAAACATTAGAGGCATGCAGAGAGAGGTTAGGCATGCCTGGAGCAGTTGTCTGGCAAGTACAACAGGGATTGTTATTTTTTTCCTTTGGATAGACAGCTGGGGAGCCATGAGTAGTTCTTGAGTAGGAAAAGTGGTGTGATCAAATTAGCATTTTAGAAGGAAAGGAGATTAGGGAGGAGGCTGATGCAGTAGAGAAAAAGAAAGAGATAAGAGACAAAAAGGCAAAACAGACAAATGGAATGGCAGTGGAGATAGAGCAAAGAGAAGGACTGAGAGGTGATTGTGCAGAAGACAGGACTGAAGTCTGAGACTGAGGGCATAATGGGACATAGGGGAGAATACCAACAGTGGAGCTGACAGTAAGTTGAAATGCTTAGGCCTGGTAATGAATTCATTCATTCAATAAATATTTAAGGGAAAGACACTGTACTCAACACTGGAAATATAGCATTGAACAAAATAGATACCTGTCTGCATGGATCTTATTGTAGATGAGACAAATAAATATATAGAAAGTATCTGATGTCTTTTGAGTGCTCTGAAGAAAACTAGTGAGGGGGTAGAGAATGTTGGAATACCTATCTAGTAATGTAGAATTTGAGCAAAGACTTGAAGAAGGTAGAGGAGTGAGCCACGCACTTATCTGGAAAATGATGTTCCAGCTAGAAGGGACACAAAGTACCAAAACTCGAGGACAAGAGTATACTTGCTATGTGTAAGAAACATCTAGGAAGCCAGTGTGATTGGAAAAGGATTGAACAAGGAGCAGGGGTAGATGATGAAGTGGCCACAGCCAATAATATACAGATTTTTAGAAGTTTCTAGGGGACAGAATCAGTAGGATATAGTGACTGACTTGCTAAGGAATTGGGAATCATTTAGGGTACCTCCCAGTTATATCTTGAGCACAGGTGATACCTTTCACGAAAGTGGGAACTAAGGCTGAGGTAGAGCCGGACACAGGTGGTTCATACCTGTAATCCTAGCTACTCAGGAGGCTGACATCTGGTCATCTCAATTTGAAGCCAACCCAGGCAGGAAAGCCTGTGAGACCCTTATTCCCAATTAATTACCAAAAAAGCCAAAGTAGAGCTATGACTCAAATGGTAGAGCACGAACCTTGAGCCATAAAGCTCAGGGACAGTGCTTAGGCCATGAGTTCAAGCCCAAGGACCAGCAAAAAAAAAAAAAAAAGACTGAAGTAGAGCTGGGTGCCAGTGGTTCTACTCAGGAGGCTGAGATCTGAGGATCATGGTTCCAAGCCAGCCCAGGTAGAAAAGTCTGTGAGACACTTCTCTCCAGTTAAGCACCCAAAAAAGGCTAGAAGTAGAGCTATTGGTAGAGTGCCATCTATGAGGGGAAAAAAAGCTAAGAGACAACATCTAGGTCCTGAGTTTAAGCCCCAGTACCAGCCCTAAAACATGACTGAGATAAATATCCCTCTACCTCTAAAGGCCCTAAGGGCCATCCTAGTAGAACTGTGTTGCAAGCCTTAGGCTGAATGAATCTGGGATCAGGTGAAAGATTCTCTGCTAGAGAGAGGCACATCTCAAGCTACGAAATGGAATGGTATTGCTGAAAAGAGAGTGTAGAACAAAAGTGAATAAAGCAAAGTGAAGAGGGCCAGAATGGAACTGGGGAAGGAAGGAATGGGCAGAGGAAGAGAGTGGAGGGGGGAGGAGAAGTAGGTGGACCATCAGCCAGGGAGGGCTCAAAGAGCAAGGAATAGGCTCTACAGAGGGGCATTTGTTAAGGACTATGAGATATGTAGACTGGAAGAAAGTCTATTGGCTTTGGTCATCAGGAGGACCTGAGCAACCTTCTTAAGAACAGCTTCCATGCAGTGGTGGGCACATGAGGCAGATTGCAGTGGGTTGAAGAGCTCGTGGGAGGTACCGAAGTGGAGATGGCCAGTGTAGACGAATTTCTCAAGAAGTTTAGCTGTGAAGAGGAGAGAGGGACAGAGGGGGGGATGTGGGGGCAGATAGAAGGTTTTTATTCCCATATGGAAGAGACTTGAAGTTTCTATAAATGAGGACAGGAAGGAGGCAACAGAGGGGGAGAGGTTGCAAATATGGGAAGGAGAGGGGATGGTTGCTGTGGAGGAGGAAGCAGGAATGGGCTCAGGAAGCCCAGGTGGAGGTTGGTCTTAAATAGTTCAGGGCCCTCCCTCTTTCTCACAGAGATGGGAAGAAGTGATGAGCATGTTAGGCCGTTGAGAGGATTGGTTACAGAAATATGTCAAAATGTTCACAGCCCTACCCAAGCACCTGGATGCTGGAGCCTAGAGGAAGTTAAGAATACTTGTGGTTAAGAATCAGGGAGGCTGGGTGCCGGTGGCTCATGCCTGTAATCCTAACTATTCAGGAGGCTGAGATCTGAGGATCATGGTTCAAAGCCAGCCCTGGCAGGAAAGTCTGTGAGACTCTTATCTCCAATTAACCAGCAGAAAACCAAAAGTGGCGCTGTGGCTCAAGTGGTAGAGTGCTAGCCTTGGGCTAAAGAGCTCAGGGACAGTGCCCAGGCCCAGAGTTCAAGCCCCACGACCGACAAAAAAAAAAAGGAAAAAAGGAAAAGAAAAAGAATCAGGGAGGACTTTCTGCAAGAAGCAGAATTTGAGCAAAATTATGAAATTCAGATAGGAAACAGCTTATTAGAGATGTAAAAAGACTAGGCGTGCCAATGGAGTAAGGAGCCAGCTAGTCTGATGAAGTCTGGGCATGAGTAAGTAGGCTATGCTACCAATAATGACAGTCATAATACTTAGCATGTGTTAGGTACCATACCTCCCCTGTGACAGGTGCTTTAGCATACTTGAGTTTATTTAATCCTACCTCACTCAGCTAGGAGGTGATGGGGCTTCTATTGAAACCCAGGCCTGTCTGACTCCATCAGACAAGGAAGAGCCAGGTGAGACTGTAGGATGAAGGGGCCTTGCATGCCAGCCTGAGGGATCTGAACTTTATCCAGGATGCAATGGTGAGCCAAGATGAGTGTGTCTGAGCAGAAGAGATTGGTGCTTGAAGGTAGACTTTATGAAGGCTAATGTGGTCAACAATTGGTAGGGAGAAGAAATAGGAAATGATTGTAATATCAGGAGGTTGATATGGACAAGAGGGAAATAAGCAGTGGGACTGGACTATCATTTGTTCCTCATGACAACCTTGAGAGGTATGGAATTTTCTTCTCGTTTTAGAGAGGAGGAATGGGAGACTCAGATGCCCTGGACTTGAGCCCTGATTCATGTGATTTTGTTGACTCAGTGAGTGTGTGGAACAATGTGTCTTTAGGGAGCTCTGAGTCTGAAGGGTGCATATGTGTAAGTGTGTGTGTGTGTGTGTGTGTGTGTGTGTGTGTGTGTGTATGTGCTGTACCCACTTGTGCTTATCTCCCTGTGAAATGAACAACAGTGCTTCCCCTTGCCAGTTCACTATCCTTCCTATCTCTTCCTAATCTAACTTTTTCCAGGATTCCATACTTAACTGCATCTTCTAAGCTGAGGAGACTGGGAATGGAATGTTCCTGTTTCCTTAGCTGTTCCCAGAAGATCCACTTTTCCACTTCCAAAGGTCACTTCTAAGCCCTACTGTCTGTCCATCTGCCCCATGAAACCATGGCCCATCCCTACTGACTGGCATATGAAACTGACCCTTGGTACTGCTCAGCAGTACCCTGGGGACAGGTGCTTGTTTCTGGAAATGACTCTTTGCTCCCACAGTGGCTGCTTCCGTGTGGGCAGGCAGCCACTGTGGGAATTAGACTCACATTAGGAGCAGTTAACAATAGCCCCACCATGTCTTTTGCTATTGGTTCCCAAGTACTTGATGTATGTTCTGAATCTTGCAACAGTCCTGGGGGCTTGGCTTCATGAGTCCCATTTTGCAGATGAGAAAGTGGAGGTTCTGCATGGGGAAGTCAAATGCTTAAGGGGACATAATATAGAGACACTTGGAGAGCTGGGATTTGAACCCAGGTCTTTTTTTACTTTCAAAGCTGTGGGCTTTCCATACTCTTATTTCTAAGTGTCTCCTATTTTCTGACTTTGAGCCTTCAGGAAATACAAATCTTTGTCCTTTAAGTGCAGGGTAGATTTTACCCAGAATGCCAAGTTTACCCAGAAGACCTGGTAGGATTTAGTCTGAGACCTGAAGCTCCAAGAACTCTGGGTTCAAATCCTGTCTCTGTCACGTGCCCAGGTTTGTGACCTTGGTCAATCTAACCTCTCTGAGCTTCAATTCCCTGATCTCTAAAATGCTACTTGTCACAATATAGGGCAAGTTGCTACTATTTATATTAAAATGAGGGTTAAGCACCCTGTCAGAGTCAGAACTGGAGTTTATACACCCTGGGGTGACTCTAAGACTGAATCCAAGCTGGGTATGGGGGAGGGCTGTCCCATGAGGGGACCAGCAACAGGCTCCTTGGAGAAGGAGCTAGATGTGAGGCCTTGGGTAATCTCATACTGGCCTCTATTTAGACTCTATCCCAGCCCCACTTTCTGGTTCTGGCCCTTCATGTATCTCCCCTGCTCTGCAAACTAATGCCTCTACCTCTCTCTGTCACCTGCCGCCTGTGGCCTCTACCCTGCCCTTCCTGGCCCCAGGGAAGAGGAGGAGGAGGAGGAGACTGAGGAAGAGGAAGAGGAAGACGCTCACCAGTTCTGCTGTCCGGCCTCCGAGTGCAGTAGTCCCTCCTCTCGGTAACTGAGAGGACAAGGGCCATTTTCTATGCAGAAGCAAAAGCCTTAACCAGCCCCACCCCACCCCACCCCAGCCCCTGCAGATTCCCCCTTGGGACCCTGTCCCCTGCTTCGAGAACCTAATGGGCAAGCATCATGCCCCTTCCTCCCCGACCTCCTTCTTGGAATCGCCACTCCCCACTGCTGTCTCCCATAGGCTCCAGCCTCTGCATTAAAAAAATAAAAAGAGAGCTGGGGCCTTAGATTTGACCAAACTGTGGGAGAAGCAGAGCTTGGAGCTTGGAGCTTGAAACCCAGACCCTCCTGCACCTGCACTCCCACTTCCCAGACACCCTGGAGCGGTCTCCAAATGACATCCCAAGGACCTACCTCTGTCCTCTGTGAGCACAAACAGAGATGCAGGGTGCCTAGGGCTGAGGACCAGATGGGGCAGAACCCAGCCTGCCTAGTTCCCCATCGTTGTTCCCTTGCTGTGGCCATCGCTGCCATTTCCTCCACTGCTTGAAGGCCTGGTCCCATGGCCCCTCTCCCCTGGCTGCTCCCATAGTGCTCTGTAAATACAATCAGGAGGAAAAGGGCTTTCAGTGTGTGTGTTGCTGTGTATAAAGGAATTTCCATCAATAAAAGCTGATCTCTTCACTCTGTCTGATCTATGTTCCACCACACTCCACTACCTTGTCCCTGTCCCCACCTGAGCCTTGCTTGCCTTCTTTCCTATCCAGGGCTTGGGAATAGGGCCTGGGAGACAGAGTAGGGTTTGATTTGTGCTATTATCAACACCTAAGAGGCACTCAATGAATGTGTGAATGGCTCCCAACATGGGTATGCCTTATGGCCTTCTTTGGCTCATTAGCCTGAGGTAGCTCGAGCTGGCTAATCTTGTTCCTTGACCTTTGTTTCATAGCTTCCCCAGCTGGAATGTGCCAAAGGAGGTTGGTTGGATAGGAGGGTCTCCAAGAACCCTTCCAGTTCTGACATTTTTAGGGGCTGAGATGCTACCATTTTAAGAAGCTATGATTATATGCAGTTAAGATACAAGGATTCTGGGACACATTCCATGCAATTCTGTGATTTCTATTTCTACAATGTTGTGATATTTGAATTCTTTCATCCTGTGATTTTAAGATTTCATGATACTGTCATTAAAAAAAATTCTGACAGTATGATTTTAATATTCTGTGATACATTCCTTGATCGTGAATTTTTACAGCTCTGATTCTACCACTGGAGGAATCTCTGCATCTGAGAGGAAGCCATTTCCCTCAGTCAATAAATGTCAATAAATATTCCCTGCATCTGGCTTGAAGTTAAGACTCCTTGAAGGATGCCAGCAGGAGAGTGGATGGTGGAGTTGTAGCGCCCCCCCCCCCTCCATGATGTATCTGTCTGAGGAGATCCAAAAGTGGGCTCATGTCCTGACTTTCCTTCTCAGAGCCCTTGGTATTAGATAAATCTGAATTTACCTTCTGATTATGCAACTGATGGTCTATGTAACATTGAGCAAATCTGTCTTTTTTTCCTCCCTGACAATCTACCTCTTTGGGTTCTCGTGAAGATTTGCAGGAAAGACTGGGACATAGGATCAGAGGCAGGCTTGGGCAAATGTGCCATAACTGGTTGCTCTTGTTTTACTTAAGGCCCAGTGAGAGTCCTTCCTCTCCTCTTTCCTCCCTCCCTTCAACATTCCATTGCCTTGCACCTGTAGTTTTCATAGAACTTCACCTCATTCCCTCACCCATTGTTTCACTTCATCATTTAACTCATCTACTCATTCACTTTCTTGTTTATTTTTCTCTCCTCCCTCCCTTTTCTTCTCTGCCTCACTCCCATATTTACTTTTCCAGACAGCATTGCTTGAGACCCTACTGGGTACAAAGCCTCAAGCTGAATTCTGTGAGATCAAAGTAAGGCAGGGGACATGAGAGATCCTGAGAAAGTAAGGCAGGGTGCAAAGGACAAATGTGATTGAGCAAACAGTGGCTTTTAGGAATGAGTACAATATCATCCTGGTTCAAAGAGGCAGTAGATAGCAACGTGGGCAGGGAGGAATGGTTTCTGAGAGGGCTTGCTGGAGGAAGAAGGGCATGAGTTGGATGTTGAAGGTTAGGAAAGGTTTGACTAGGTGGCAAGGTTCGACAAGAAATACATGGATGAAACCCTGGTGGAGGGGTCCAGAGCCTGAATGGGAAATGGTGAGTTAGTTACTTTGTGAAGCTGGCTCTCCAGGCTATGTAAATCTAGGTGACCTGTGGCTGAAAGAAGGAGATCATTCTGCCCTTCATTTGAGTGGAGTGAGAAGGAAATGGGGAGGGGATCCATTAAAGGCAGTCAAGGTTAGATGAGCATCTTGACAGCTGTGAGAGTGGAAACTCTTATGTAGGCAACTAAACTGGATGAACTAGGCAGCGGCTCTGTGCTGTGGGAAGGGAGCAAGTTTGTATTTCTATCCCTTGCAAGAGAAACATGTCTCCTTGTGTCCTTGCATGGGAGTGCCTGTCTTTGAGGCTGTGTAAACTGGTGTATGTCTGAGAAAATGTGATGATGTGAAACTGGATGTTAGGAATTTGAAGAGTGTATGATCACTGTGTGAAATAGTGGCTTTCTGGGCTTGGCTCTCCATGTGTGCATTTCATGAAGGTAATTACAAAATTAGGTATGTGTGTGTGTGTGTGTCTGTGACTTTTTCACATATGGTGCTGTGGCTTTTAGGATGACAGTTGTCAGGCACAGTGCCCACACACATGCTGACACATGTGGCCTCTACGTGTGATTTTAGGGGACTGAGGTACCTGCTGAGCAACAGATGTGTGCTGGGCCCTGGCCTGGACATGGCAGGTTTGTGGAGATGAATTATACTGGCTACTGCCCCTGAGAAACAGAAGTAGAGGGAGAAAATGGACAGACACTTCAAGAGAGAACCATAGCCAGGTGCTGATGGTTCATGCCCGTAATTCTAGCTGTTCTGGAGGCTGAGATCAGAGGTTCACAGTTTGATGCCAGCCCAGGCAGAAGAGTCCTTGAGACTTTTTTTTTTAATCTCCAATTAAACATCAAAAAGCCGGAAAATGGAGCAGTGGCTCAGGTGATAGCCTTGAGCAGAAAAAGCTAAGGGATAGTGCCCAGGCCCTGAGTTCTAGCCCCAGGGCTGACATAAAAGAGAGAAAGATGGGGAAAAGGAGGGCGGAAGAGAGACAGAGACAGAATCACAAGTTAGCTGGGCCACTCCACCATAAGAGGATGTACATGAAACACAGAGAAGGAGGTAGCTGTCCCTGTTGGGTTCTGTGAAGGCAAGAGTGAGTCAGAATTGCCTGCAAAAGAGGATATGCCTGGTTGGGGGTACTGCAGACTGAATACAAGCTTACTCCGGCCAGCCAAGCCCCAGGGTGAAGGAGAGAGTGAGAATATTCTAGACAGAAAGGAAAAAAGCAAATTTATGAATGTAAACCATAGTCTAGGAGTTGCAAGTTGCCTACTGTCAGAGGTTTTGGAACTTAAAAGACAGGGTAAGAGACAGGGAGAGTGCAGTTGTGAGGCTCAAAGTGAGACCCTGGCCTAGAAAGTGGAGAATTCTTACCCTGGGGACTAAGGGAAACTCAACTTTGAACCTCAGCTTGGATTTGTGGGGTTGGATGGCTCCTAGAGCCTGATTTGTGAAATACACCCTAATTCAGTTGGTTTTTATCTGTCCCTGGTCAGCAAACCCATGAGTCACTGCTCTTGAAGTCAGGAGTTTCTCCCATCTAACTTCAGTCTTTCTTGCTTCCTCCTGTGTAGTTTCTCCACTAACTTACTTGCTCACTTCACAAATGTTTATCCAATGTCTGGCCACTCTGGGAAGGAATCAGGAGACAGAGAATGCAAGGATTCTACCCCAGAAAGGATAGGAAGAACATGAATTTAACTCTGTGTTCAGATAAACTTCATTATTTTTCTGATGCTGGGGATATAACTGAGACCTTCACTCATACTAGGCAAATGCATTACTATTGAGAAACACCTCTAGCCTCTTGTGTTCAGGAGCACATTTGTTGGCCTGGCTCCACCACTTTGAGCTCTGTACCTCAGTTTTCTCATCTGTGTCATGTCCTTCCAGGAAAACAACCTAGACCTTGCACAATTGCTAGGCCCGGCACAAGTGACAGTCAATAGGACATTCAATAAATGACAACTACTATTTTTAGAGCTGCAAAGAAGCAGGATTCCAACCCAAGTCAATGGGCTCCCAGAGCCTGCATTTGCCCACTGTTTACCCAGTCAGTCCCTTAGCCTGATCTCCTGGTCCCCTGTCAACTCTTTCACCAAGCCAATCTGGGTTTCAGATTAGAATCCCTGTGGCACTGGAATTGACTAGAAAAACAGCTTGCAAAAGAGCTATGAGAGGAGGGAAAGGTGACCACTGTCCTTCTGCACCCCTGCTACTCTCCATTGGCTCTGATCTTGCTCCAGAGCCCAAAGCCCAAGGCCCTCATCTAGGTGTGTCTTGTTTTGTTTTTCTCGCATATCTAGTCTCCTCTTCTAGCCTAAGTTGTCATGGGGATAGCCCTCAACATTCCTTGTTTCTTTTTGCCCTCATCTTATGGTATCCATGGCAACAGCCCCCATTCATTTCCATGGGAACTGCATCCTGTCTCATCCCCTGCTGGCTGCCTGGCTCGAGGCGGTACCAGTAAAGGGAAGAAGAAAAAGAAGACCTCCCATCAGGAGCAGCATCTAGGGAAGGTCAGTGCTCCCCCAACCATGGGCAGGCTAGCCCCAAATCCACAGGGATTGGCTTGTCCCACTTCCTGCCACATTAGATCCTTGGCTCACATGGCTCCTTCATTGCTTGTTCCCTAAGCAAGATGCAGTCCACAAGTTCCTCCCCCCCTAACTCCCCAGGAAGTCTTAGGACCAGCCCAGGCCATGGGATCTGCATTCCCAGTTTGTCACTTGTTAGCACTGAGACCTTTGGCAGTCATTTTCCCTCTGAGGGGCATTTTCTTCTTCTGTAAAATAGGAATCCTAATTCTTTTCTTCACATTTTCCATGCAGATAAAATAATGTGTGGAAAATGCCTGCCACAGGGAAGGTGCGCAGTAAGTGCGAGTTTATTTTTATTCTGCTCAGCCGCCCCCAAGCAGAAAGGATCTCTCTCCCACCCTCCCCCAGCACTTCCTCTGTTCTCCAGCCCTGATAACTTTCCACTTTGGACTGCAGTTATTTGTGTAACATGGCTTGTTTCCCCCTCTGCAAAGGATGCTCTCATTTCCCCTACACAATAGCCCAGCAGACAGTGCACATGAGTATTTGTGTGTGTGCAGCAAGCACACGTGTGTGCATGTATTCATGTCTAGATCCAGGTGGCTGGGGTTGTATGCTTTTGTTCATTGGTTTGGTGTGTGTGTGTGTGTGTGTGTGTGTGTTTGTGTGTGTAACAGGTAAACATACTTTGTTCTTCTCTGGGAGGAGTTCAGAGAAATAAGGGTCTCCCAGGCCCTTTCTGAAATCCAGGCATCCAAAGAAGAAATTGTCATTTGTTCAGCCCCTGCACACATGAAATTCTTACTCTACAGTGTGTGTGTGTGTGTGTGTGTGTGTGTGTGTGAAAGAGAGAGAGAGAAAGAGAGAGAGAGAGATTGATTTCTATATGATCATCCCATTCCCAAGTGTTTGGGGGAGACTCTTGACTTGGACTCCATACCCTCTAGCTCCTGTTTCTTCAGCAGTATGATATCAAAAGCAACCCCTTGGGCACACCCCTGTTTTTGTCAAGCCCTTCACTGTGAGGCTGTGCCAACTGAGCACATTCCTGTCACTGTTTCATTTGCAACCAACATGAGGTAGAATCGCCAAAAAGTAGAGAGCCAGGGGCAGGAATGAAAGAGGCAATATGATAGCATGAAGAGACAGCCAGAGCTCTGTGCTTGCATCCTGACTTCCTTACTTGATAGCTATGTGACTTCATGTAAGTTTACATCACTTCTCAATGCCTCAGTGTTCCCACCTATAAAATGGGGCTGATGGTGCCTGCCTCAATGAGTTGCAGGAATTCAGTGAACTTACTGATGCCCTTGCTTTAGGGACAGAAGTGACTGTAGAGTCCTACAAGAGCACAGAAGCCAGCCTGGGTGGGGGAGATAAGAGAGTATGAAAGGGCATACTTGGGCTAAATGCTGAAGACAGGCAGGAGGTTGCTAGATTGAGATAATGGGGTCAGGTCAGGAAAGCCCCTCGAGGCTATGGTGAGGAAGCTGTAGGTTATCCTATTGATGATGATACCTATGAAACAGGTGAAGTCACTTCCCTCTATTGTTCATCTCTAATAGCAAAAGTTTTTATCATAGGTTCAGTGTCCTTCATGACTTGTTCCCCATTATCCTTGATCTTACGACCTATCAGTCTCCCTTGATTATTTTGTTCTGGCTACACTGGCCTCTTAACAGTTCTTCAACATGGCAGACACAAATCTCTCTTGGGGCCTTTGCACTAGTTGTATACTCTGGACTGCTTTTGCATTAGACAACCATATGATTCACTCCTTCACTTCCATCAGTGCTTTGCTTATATATCATTTCCTCTAAAAGGCCTTCCCTGACTGCCCCACTGACAATAGTGCCTTTTTTTTTTAACACGTTTCATTTTTCTTCCTGGCACTTAACCTCTATCTGAAATGATAGCTATGTTTTCTTGCTTTATCATCTGCTTCCCCTAACAATGTCAAAACCCTGAGAGAACACGGAACTCGCTCATCGTTCTTGTTTGTTGTTGCTCTAGTGCGTAGCTTTGTGCCTAGTGCATAGAAAGTGTTGTAGTTATTGTGTGTCAAGTGGATTACAGGCAGCTGTGGAAAGTTTTTCAGGGAGACAGTGAGATGGTTAGATTTGCATTTTTGAATGCTCTTTCTGGCCATAGGATGGAGAACAGATTGGAAGACAAGACTGGAGTCTGTGTGAGAGTTTTATTAGAGCAGCCACCCAAGAACATTCACCCACTTGCTCACACCAGAAGCTTTTGTTGATTACCAACTCTGGTCTATTCCCAGGCTCTGAGTAGCTAGAAGATTCCCAATTCTCTTCCTGGGCTGGAATTCTGGGATTCATGCACACAAATAACTGGCATGCTTTGCCAAAGCTAATCTATGTCATAAAAAGAAGGACAGCTATGTGCCATGTGTGGGAGCTCTGAACAGATTCCACAGTCATTTCTGTGTAGTGGAAGAATTCAGGAGGGCTTCTTAGTAGTGGTGTTATGACATAAATTTTAACGGAACTAGGATGGAAGGGTCATCAGATTGCACATGACAGTGATGATGGGGGTTGCATTGTAGGTGGGAGGTAGCATATGAGCAGTTTTGGAGGTGGGAAGCTGAGAACATTTGGGAAAAACAGAGTGCATGGGATAAGGAACTGGTGACTTAGTGTTGGAAAAAGTGTGGGCTCTGGAATCAGACTGCCTAGATTGGAATCCTGGCTGGATCTTTGGTAGTTGTGTGACCACTAATATGTTACTGAACCTTCCTGGGCCTTATAAAGATCAAATAACAAAAGCTACCTCATGGAGTTGTTTGGAAGAGCAACCACATCATTAGGTGTGAAGTGGTAAGCATGGTACCTAACTATTCAGTATTCTGGAAGCATTGTTCATTTTATCTTGGAGGAGGACTTCAATACCAGAGTAAGGAGTCTAGGTTATCTCTTGTGCCCTGGATGGTTCATGAGGAGAGGAAACAGTTGATGGAAGCTTTTTTTTCCTAGAAGGGGCTAGATTTGAGAGGTTGGTGGGCAAGATCCTGTAATCCTGAGGGAAAGGATAAAAATGTCTTCTATCTAGGGTTGAGCTGGGATGGGTGTGATCAGTGGAGGGAGGGAATTTGGAATATATTTCTGCTTTGTCCTGGGCAGTGTTGCAAACTAGCATGTGGGAGGGTGGAGGATGAGCAGTGGGTGGGCATTCCTACCACGATGGAGCTCAACTCCACTTCAGTCCAGGCCTACCTCATGGCTGCAGCCTCCACCCCCACTACTCATGGCCTCTAGCACAAAGTACTTCTGCTGCCAGGCTGGCAGGCCTCAAGCCGTGCAAGCTCCTATGTGAATAGAGAGCCCCCTCCCCTGCCCCAGTTTGCCCTGTGTCCTGGCTTCTGCCAAGCAGGGGCTGAGGAGTAGCCCCCTTTATCTTTTCACTAGCCAAGAGTCTCTCAACTTTGTGTCCCCTCAAGCTTAGACCAGTCTTTGAGTCCCAGCCCCCTCATTCCCCCCCACCCTCCTCAATGCCCTGCCTGTCTGCGCCTCCTTTCCTGGGTTTCCCCTACCTCTGCAGCTCCTCACCATGCCTGATCTGCTCAAGGCGCCTGGGCTCTGTCGCCACGCCACCTGGGTTCCCTGGCAGCATGGTTGCCATGGCACCGTGGGAGCAGGTCTGGCAGAACAACAGCTCTGGGTAACCGGGGCAGGAAAAACCCAGGGCCCAGCTCCTGCCACCCTTCGGTTCGAGACCCCCTGCCCTCCTCCCTCAGCTGAGCAGAGGAGGCCATGAGGAGGAAAAGGAAGCTGCCCCGCAGGGCAGCTCTTTACCTGTGAGGATGCTGGATGGGAGGCGCCTCCCACTGTCGCTGAGCCTGCGCCCTCGCCCTGCCCTCGCAGCAGCAGCAACAGCAACAGCAGCAGCAGCAGCAGCAGCAGCAGCAGCAGAGGCGGCAGCAGCAGCAGCAGTCTGGGAACTCTGGGAACTGACCAGGCCCGGACTCCAGGCTGCTAAGGGCAGGGGCGGGCAGCAGGGGCAGGGCTGGGTGGAAGGAGGGGAAGCTGGGTGGGCAGGGTGCAGAGGTGCAGGCACCAGTAGACAGGGCTGGGAGGGGATGGCATTTCAAGAGAAATTGCCTGGGCTGGTGCTGGGGCTGACACTAGAAGGGAAATAACTGTGCACAGCATTGGAGACAGGGTTAGGAGGGGGAAGGGATAGTCTTTGTGGGGAGGGGGACACAAACAGCCCCATGCAGGGCAAGGTTTGAAGGTGGAGCTGTTAGGGAGAAAAGACGGGAGAAGATTGGGCTGAGGGTAAGGCTGGGGACAATACTGAGAAGACAGCCTTGAGAGAAAGGTGCCTGGGGATGATGCTCTAGGAGAGGGGCTGGGAAGGAATGAGGAGAGGGCTGTGGAAGCAAGGGGGCATGAAGAGAAGGGACAGTGTGGGCAGCAAGGAGACAGTTCAAGGGCCTCTAAGTACAGGGGTCTCTAGAGCTATGAGGAAGCATGGGAGGATGGGATGGGGGTCAGGGGTCTGGTCCACTAACTCTCATTCAGGCCCAGCAGGCCTCTCTCCTGTTGCCACATCCTGGTTCATCTTATCTCATCCCCACAGTGTGGAGGGTGATGCCCCAGGCAGTGACCTGAGCACAGCGGTTGATAGCCCTGGGAGCCACCCCCCCTACCGACTGAGCCAGCTGCCCCCCACCAGCAGCCACATGGGAGGCCCCCCTGCTGGGGTGGGCCTTCCCTGGGCTCAGCGAGCACGCCTCCAACCAGCCAGTGTGGCCCTGAGGAAGCAGGAGGAGGAGGAGATAAAGCGCTCCAAGGCCTTGTCGGACAGCTATGAACTCTCCACAGACCTGCAGGACAAGAAGGTGCTGGGAGACACAGCTGTCTGATAGGGAATAGGGGGCAGGGGGCACAAGAGCGAGCCAAGGGAGGGATTCAGATGGCTTGTGGGTGGTATCCAGGGTGGGAGGGTGAAGCTGAAGTTGGATAAGATTGGTCCAAGGACCCTGGTTCTCACCCTACAAGGGATGCATTCACCACTTAGTAGCCACTAAGTCTTGGATTCACTCAGGAAACATAATTGTGCTCCATGTCTTAGATATGGATCCTAGATATGGAAAGAAGAGTGAGACACGCAGTCTAACGGGGGAAGCACACACACACACACACACACACACACACACACACACACCAGTTGAAAACTTCACAATGATGATACAATCTCACAAACAAAAAGAAGTGGGGAGGGGGATGGACAAGATACTACATTCAGGAAACAAGAAACTGTTAAAGATACAATAACAAAATGTAAATTATGATCATGCCTAGGTATTTGGACTTCAGGTGAACTAGCCTGTCTTCCTTCTTCCCTTCCTTCCTTCCTTCCTTCCTTCCTTCCTTCCTTCCTTCCTTCCTTCCTTCCTTCCTTCCTTCCTTTCTTCCTTCCTTCCTCCCTTCCTTTAACCTTTCTCCCTTCCTTCCTTTATTCCTCCATCCTTCCTTCCCTTCCTCCCTTTATACTTTCTCTTTCCCTCCCTCTCTCCTGCCTCTCCCTCTTGTTTTCTCTTTTCTGCAGCTTCTTGCTCTCCATTTTACTTCTGCCTTTCTTGCTTTTTTTTGCTTTTGCCTTTCTTTTTTTTTCTATTTCTGAATAATCAATGTGTACTTCTTCTGAATTAAAAAACAAACAAACAGAAAATCAAGTTCAGTCTCATGTAGCCAGCACTATCTGAACAGCCTGGGGTAGCTGTCAGCAGTTAACTATGACTTGACTGGGGCTGTGGATGGGGGTCCAGAACAATGAAGCTCTAGCAGCTTCCTGACCTTGTTCCCTTCAACCATCCCCTGACAGGTAGAAATGCTGGAGAGGAAGTATGGGGGCTCCTTCCTGAGCCGCAGGGCTGCCAGGACCATCCAAACAGCCTTCCGCCAGTACCGCATGAATAAGAACTTTGAGCGGCTGCGCAGCTCGGCTTCTGAGAGCCGCATGTCCCGTCGCATCATCCTGTCCAACATGCGAATGCAGTTCTCCTTTGAGGAGTATGAGAAGGCACAGAACCCTGCGTACTTCGAGGGCAAGCCTGCCTCGCTGGACGAGGGTGCCATGGCTGGGGCCCGTAGTCACCGGCTTGAACGGGGACTCCCCTATGGAGGCTCCTGTGGTGGGGGCATCGATGGAGGTGGAAGCTCTGTCACCACATCTGGAGAGTTTTCTAATGACATCACAGAGCTTGAGGACTCCTTCTCCAAACAGGTCAGGATCCCTGCAAAGGGCCTTTCTTCCCCATTCCCCGCCACTGTCGGTTCCTATTGCTTTTTACCTATATTTCAAGCTGGAAAAAAAAGTTTTACTTGGGGCTGGGGATATAGCCTAGTGGCAAGAGTGCCTGCCTCGGATACACGAGGCCCTAGGTTCGATTCCCCAGCACCACATATACAGAAAACGGCCAGAAGCGGCGCTGTGGCTCAAGTGGCAGAGTGCTAGCCTTGAGCGGGAAGAAGCCAGGGACAGTGCTCAGGCCCTGAGTCCAAGGCCCAGGACTGGCCAAAAAAAAAAAAAAAAAAAAAGTTTTACTGTGAGCATTTAATAGCAACAAATCACTATGATCTGAGTTGAGATGGTGATAATGAGAGACAATTGGTAAGACCAAAAAACAAAGTTATAGCAAGCCAGGTGCTGGTAACCCATGCCTGTAATCCTAGCTACTCAGGTGTTCTGAAAATCATGGTTCAAAGCCAGCCCAGGCAGGAAAGTCCATGAGACTCTTACCTCCAATTAACCACAAAAAAAATCAGAAGTAGAGTTGTAGCATGCTAACCTTGAGCACAAAAGCTCTGGAACAGTGTCTAGGCCCTGAATACAAGCCCCAGGACCAGTATATATACAAGAAATTACAGCTAGGCATGGTGGCATGCCTGTAATCCCAGCACTTGGGATGCTGAGGCATGAGGATTGCAAGTTCGAGGCCAAGTCTAGACTATAAAGAGAAATCCTGTCTCAAGCCAGATGCTGGTAGCTCATGCCTGTGGTTCTAAAATACGCAATAGGGGGCTGGGGATATAGCCTAGTGGCAAGAGTGCCTGCCTCGGATACACGAGGCCCTAGGTTCGATTCCCCAGCACCACATATACAGAAAAACGGCCAGAAGCGGCGCTGTGGCTCAAGTGGCGGAGTGCTAGCCTTGAGCGGGAAGAAGCCAGGGACAGTGCTCAGGCCCTGAGTCCAAGGTCCAGGACTGGCCAAAAATAAATAAATAAATAAATAAAAATAAAATAAAATACGCAATAGGCTAAGATCTGAGGATCCTAGTTTGAAGCCAGCACAGACAGAAATGTCAAGGAGACTTTGATTTTCCACTAACCAGCACAAAGCCAAAAGTAGAGCTGTGGCCCAGTTGGCAAAATACCAGCCTTGAGTGAAAAAACTAAGCGACAGTGCCCAGTCTTGTGTTCAAGCCCCATTACTGGCACATAAAAAATCCTGTCTCAAAAAAAAACAAAGGGTTGGGATGTAGCTCAGCAGTGCTTACCTGGGGGTTTGGTCCCAGCAAAAACACACACACACACACACACACACACACACACACACACGTGCGCGCACACACACACACGCGCGCACACACACACACACACACACACACACACCATCACCACCACCAACAAAACTAAAAAGTAATTACATTGTAAGACAAGCAGTTTAAAATATGCATGACTAGAACAAATAAGAAAATAAGAGTTCTCATTGTTTCAAACTTTACTATCAAATAAAGGCTTAATTAAGCTAAGTGTAATGGCACACATCTATAATCCCAATACTTGGGAGTCTGAGACAGGAGGAGGATCAAGAGTTCCAGACCATCCTGGGTGACATAGTAAGAACCTACAAAAAATATAAGATTAAAAAATAAACTAGTAGGTAATTAAAAAAACACCTAGTGGTTGTCAGGTGCTATGTATGCTTTATAATTGACCTATGAGGGGCTGAAGGAGGGGCTCAAGTGGTAAAACACTTGCCTTTCAAGTACAGAGCCCTTAGTTCAAGCTCTAGTACTGCCAAAAAAAAAGTACCCAAACAAATAAACACTCCTGGAGGTGGAGATTATTGTCTCCATTTATAGAGGTAGAAACTGAGTCTAAGGTACTAGCTCTTGTATGTGTTATCAACAATTTCTCAGTCTGGTAGGAAACCACATATGTGAGCATTACTAGCTCCTAAAATAGTGCTCAGAGTCATGAGAAAGGATTATGGGAAGACTAGAGAAGATTCTTAGAGAAAACACCATTGGAACTGGACCTTACCAGATTGAGAAGATTAAGAAGAGATAGGGAAGGCATTGCTCGCCTAGGCATCAGCAAAAATGGAATGATGAGAATGTAATTGACAGGGAGGGAGTAGGATGAAAATCCCAGTTCCGCCATTTTCCCAGCTGTGTGATCTGTGTTGTACCTCAGTGGCACATGATCAGCAAAATAAAGAGAAAGCTTTATTTAAGAGTTTGTTTTCTTATTCCAGTACTGGGGCCTGAACTCAGGGCCTGGGCACTGTACCTGAGCTTCTTTTTGCTCAAGGCTAGTGCTCCAACACTTGAGCCACAGCTCCAGTTCCAGCTTTTTGGTAATTGATTGGGTCCCAGCTTTTAGAGGTGTTTTGAAGATCCAGCTCAATAAGGTAATATTTACAAAAGTACCATCTACCTGGTAGCTGCTAAGTATGTGTTTTCTTCCTAAAACCAAGGAGGATCTTGGTAGATATTGATGAAGTATCAAATGAGCAAATAAAACTTTATGAGGAAAATGTTGTGCCAAGTCACAAGACCACCACCAAGAAGACCACCGAGACTCAGACATTCCGAAATGCAAAAGCAAGGCAAGGCTTTATTTAAGCGAGCTGCAACTCGGGCCTCGTCCTACCCACCAACACAGCGGAGGTTAGGAGGGAGCCGGGAGCTGTGATTACACAGGGCTTATAAAGGCAAAGAACAAGGTTACAACAATCAGCTGTTCAAGCAAGCAAGATTAGGACACAGGTACAAATCTGATTGGCTCAGGGTTTGATTCTAAAATGGGGTTCACGTGGTAAAATGGGGTTCACGTGGTAAAATGGGGCCTGACTTCAAAGTCTGGCACTTCAGAAAAAATAACTGGGTTCTAGCCAGGCACTGTGGCTCATGCCTTTAATTCTAGCTAATCAGGAGGCTGAGACATGAGGATCATAGTTCAGAGCCAGCCAGTGTAGGAAAGTCTGTGAGACTCTTATCTCCAATTAACCACCAGAGAACTGAAAGTGGAGCTGTGGCTCAAAGTAATGGAGTACTAGCCTTGAGCAAAAGAGCTCAGGGACAGCACCTAGGCCCTGAGTTCAAGCCCCTGACCTACAGGGACCTACAGAGTGTGGGGGGGCATCTAAAAAGACAAGACATAGAAGTATGGCCCAAGTGATAAGGTACTAGCCTTGAACAGAACCTCCAAACAATAGTTCAAGGCCGCTAGGGATCTGGCTCAACAGAAGAGTGCCTGCCTGGCGAGCTCAAGGCCCCGAGTTCGGTCCTCAGCTCTGGAAAAAAAAATAGTTCAAGGCCCTGAGTTCAAGCCCCCAGTACAGTACACCCACTCCCATACACATTCACACACACACACACACACACACACACACACACACACACACACAGAGATGGAAGGAAAGAAATGTTGAAGAGAAAAACCTGAATCATTCATCTGTTCACTCATATGACACATGTAAGTAAATATCTCTTCTGTATGAGGCAGTACATTGAGCTGAACTATAAAGAGAGAACCTCAGCTGGGTGCCAGTGGCTCAACCTAAAATCCCAGCCACTCAAGAGGCTGAAATCTGATGATTGACTAGCAAAAAAAATCCAGTAGAGCTGTGGCTCCAGTGATAGAGTGCCATCCTTGAAGGAAAAAACAAAGCAATAGCACCTAGGCCCTGAATTCAAGACCTAGTACTGGAACCAAAATAAAAAGAGAGAGAAACTGGGCCTGCGCCCATCCACGGAGGGAAGTATAAGGAATAAGTAGTCACCATCTGGTGGAAGAGAGAAAGGAATAAGGCCTGCTACCAAATCTTAATGCTTATACAGCTCTGATGGGAAAGTGTACTAGTTGTCTATTGTAAAAGAAACGCTCAAATTTAATAGCTTAAAACTGTCCTTTGTGGGGTGCCAGTGGCTCCCGCCTGTAATCCTAGCTACTAAGGAGACTGAGATCTGAGGATCATGTTCAAAGCCAGTCTGAGCTGGCTGAGACTCTTATCTCCAATTAACCACCAGAAAAAAATCCAATAGAGCTGTGACTGAAGTGGTAGAGTGCTAGCCCTGAGCTGAAGAGCTCAGGGGGCAATGCCCAGGCCCAGTGTTCAAGCCCCACAACTGAAAAAAACCCATTAAGCACAAATACTGTCCTTTGAGCTGGACACTAGTGGCTTATGCTTGTAATCCTGGCTACTAAGGAAGCTGAGATCTGATGATTTTGATTCAAAGACAGCCTGGGCAGCAAAGTCTATGAAAGTGTTATCTCCAGTCAATCATCAAAAAGTGGAGCTAAGGCTCAAGTTTTAGCTTTAAGCAGAAAAGCTCAGGGATAGCACATAGTCCAGAAGTTCAAGCCCCAGTAGCAGCACCACACTCTTTCAACATGGAGTTAAAACAACAAACATATTACTTCCTGTAGTTTTTGAAGGGGAACAAGCTGGGAGGGGCCTGGTTGAATGGTTCTTTTTTTTTTTTTAAACCAGTCCTGGGGCTTGAACTCAGGGCCTGGGCACTGCCCCTGAGCTTCTTTTGCTCAAGGCTAGCACTCTTCCATTTGAGATACAATGCCACTTCTGGCTTTTTCTGTGTATGTGGTACTGAGGAATCGAACCCAGGGCTTCATGCGTGCTAGGCAAGCACTCTACTGCTAAGCTACATTCCCAGCCCCAGTTGAATGGTTCTGACCAAAGTTCTCTCTGGCAGGGTGAGGGGATGGGTGAGGGGGTGGGGGGAAATCATTAAGCTGTAGGGGTAGGACTACAGTATCTGAAGACTGGGCTGGAGCTGACTGGTCTGATCCCATGTTTGTTCACTCAGCTATTGTTACAATTTAGTATCTTGCTATGTAGATCTCTCCCTAGAAATGCTCACAGCATGGCTTCTGCCAGAGGAGAGATCTGAGGAAGTACAAACCACAAAGAGTGCTCAAGGCAGAAGCTAGTCTAATCCCAGAAATGATATAGCTGCACTTCTACCATGTGCTTTGACCATTACATAGATAGAGTCTGACATCATGTGCTACCCAAGAATATGGATACAGGTAGGCAGGATCATTAAGGACCATCTTGGAAGCTAAATACTACAAGGATGCAGAGTTTTCCTAGGCATAGGCCACATTCACAAAACTAAATATTAAGCATTTTCAAGATGTAAACACATAGAGAGATCTGGGAGCTGAAACTTTTGGGATTCCCTTGGGGGCATGGCAGATGCAGCAAAAATATGACTTAAATCAGAGAGGAAATAGTATATGGCTTTTCCTTTCAGTTCCTGTGAGCTCACGATGGTTACCTAGGAGCTCTGAGATAAATCATAAAGGACTTATCAGGGGTCGGGGGATGGAGCATCTTGACTGACCCACCAGGAAGATTCCCCCCTTCACTTTCCTCCTTCCCACTAATCTTCCATTCCTCTCCCCCCTCTCCCCCCTTCCCTCCCCCTCCCTCTTGTGTAGGTGAAGTCACTGGCTGAATCTATCGATGAGGCCCTAAACTGCCACCCATCTGGGTCAATGTCTGAAGAAGCAGGCTCCTGTCAACTGGAGAAGCGAGAATCAAAGGAACAGCAAGAAGACAGCTCAGCCACATCTTTCAGTGATCTTCCACTCTACCTGGATGACCCAGTTCCCCCACCATCCCCTGAGCGACTTCCTAGTGCAGAGCCTCCACCCCAGAGCCGACCTGAGTTCTGGGCACCAGCCCCGCTCCCACCAGTTCCTCCATCAGTGCCATCAGGGACTCGGGAAGATGGTGGCCGTGAGGAAGGCACTCGTAGGGGTCCTGGGTGTTTGGAGTGCCGGGATTTCCGGCTGCGAGCCGCTCACCTTCCCCTGCTTACCATTGAGCCTCCTAGTGACAGCTCCGTGGACCTGAGTGACCGCTCAGACCGCGGCTCTGTCCACCGCCAGCTAGTA
This sequence comes from Perognathus longimembris pacificus, assembly GCF_023159225.1. Lineage (NCBI taxonomy): Eukaryota > Metazoa > Chordata > Mammalia > Rodentia > Heteromyidae > Perognathus > Perognathus longimembris. The sequence goes on along the minus strand of NC_063188.1, from coordinate 71,353,471 downwards.
TATGAGGCTGACGGCTGCAGCCCCCATGGGACCCTAAAGCACAAAGGGCCACCAGGCAGGGCCCCCATCCCACATCGTCACTACCCAGCCCCTGAGGGCCCAGCTCCAGCCCCACCAGGGCCCCTGCCACCAGCCCCCAACAGTGGCACTGGGCCCAGTGGTGTGGTGGGGGGTCGGAGGTTGGGGAAGTGTGAGGCAGCAGGTGAAAACTCTGATGGTGGAGATAATGAGAGCTTGGAGAGTTCTAGCAATTCCAATGAGACCATCAACTGCAGCTCTGGCTCCTCTTCTCGGGACAGCCTGAGGGAGCCTCCAGCCACTGGCCTGTGCAAACAGACCTACCAGCGTGAGACCAGGCACAGCTGGGATTCACCAGCCTTCAACAACGATGTGGTACAGAGACGGCATTACAGAATTGGCTTGAACCTCTTCAATAAGTATGTGTTTCCCATCCTAGTCTCCTCACCCCTTCCTGTTCTGCTCGGGTACCTTGTCCTTAGTGACTCTGGTTCTGCCATCTATTCTCTCATTTGGTAGAATGGTGTTTTTTCTCCAGTTGCTCAAGGTGGCAGAAGTTGAGCATGGTAGTGCATACTTGTAATCCTAGCACTTGGAAGACACAGTGAGACTCTGTCTCCAAAACAAAACAAAGCAGGATAGAAGAGTTAGAGACCCCTGAACACACCTGGACTAGGGTCCTATCCTAGGTTAGGACTGCTGTTATTTCCAACTAACTGCTCCTGGGCTGGGGATATAGCCTAGTGGCAAGAGTGCCTGCCTCAGATACACGAGGCTCTAGGTTCGATTCCCCAGCACCACATATACAGAAAACGGCCAGAAGCGGCGCTGTGGCTCAAGTGGCGGAGTGCTAGCCTTGAGCGGGAAGAAGCCAGGGACAGTGCTCAGGCCCGGAGTCCAAGGCCCAGGACTGGCCAAAAAAAAAAAAACCAAAACCAACTAACTGCTCCTGTCTGGACAAGGCATTCCCATTAAATGTATTCTGGGTCTTTTCTCCTCTACTTCCCTTTTTCAGAGGGGAGATGATCTGTGAGTATATAGAACCCTATTCTAAGAAGCAGGAGACCAAGACCTCTAGTGTCCTTTCAGCCACTCACTGCATATTCCTGAGCATGTACTCCTTAAACTGCAACTTTTTCATCTATTGGTGTGTTCGAAATGTTAAGGGGCAGGGTGCTGTGTTGGACTACTCAGTGACTGCATTTGAGCTCTTTCTAGGTGTCTGGTCTTTTGCCAGGTACTTAGGAGTAGCATGAGATTGTGGCATTTGATTAGGAAATAATTAGAAAACATTAGATGTAATTAGAAAACATTAGATGTAATGGGAGACATTAGATGTAATGCCTTACATCTCCATAGTTGATTAAACACTGCCACCTATATTCAGTTCTCACAATTACTTGGCAAAGTAGTAGTAATGTCTCAATTTTGTAAATAAGGAACTGTGACCAGAGTAGTAAAGGGATTGCTCAAAAATCATACAATTAGGGATCTGAGACTTCTATAATGCCAATCTCTCCCAAATTTTAACTTCATGGGGTCTGAAGTCTCTGGGGCTCTAAATACAGGATAGTTACAATCTAGAGTTTGGCTTAAGGAGTCTCTTTTATATAGATATACACAGAGATACTGGGCAGAACATGGAATAAAGTAACCTCTTCACAACCAGGTGCTAGGGACTCATGCCTGTCATCCTAACTACTCAGGAGGCTGAGATCTGTGATTTGAAGCCAACCTGGGCAGAAAAACCCAAGACTCTTTTTTTCAATTACTCAGCAAAATGCCAAAAGTGGAGATGTGTTTCAAGTGGTAGAGTGCCAGTCTTGACTGAAAAAGCTAAGCAAGGGGTTGGAGGTGTGGCTCGGGTTGTAGAGCACCAGCCAGTGAGCAAAAACAAGCATCAGATACTGAGTTCAAGTCCCAGTCTTGCACCAAAAAAAATCTAAGCAAAAGCCTGAGTTCAAGCCCCAGTACCAGTTTACACACACAAAAGTAACCTCTTCACTTCTACCCTGAGGGTTGGAGACTCAGAAAGGTGACCTTGGGGCTTGCTGGGAATAGCAAAAGTCCAGGCAGAGAGTAGTCTCTAATCAGATACTGATGTTGTGTGGCTCAAGTGAAAGAGGAAGTTGGAGTGAAGATACCTTGGAATTTTGAAGTTTTGTGAAATGGGCCAGTAGCTTCTCCCTGGGTCTTAGTTTTCTCATATTCCAGGAATGGATTGGACCATATAGATCCAAGAACCTTGATTCTCTAAAACCATGAGTAGGGGGGGCCTGAAATTAATTCTAGAAATGGGACAGAGGGCACAGTTCCAGGAAGACAGTCATCTCACCTACCTCCTCTCTTTCTACAGGAAGCCAGAGAAGGGTATCCAGTACTTGATCGAGCGAGGTTTCCTATCTGACACACCGGTGGGAGTGGCTCACTTCATCCTGGAGCGGAAAGGCCTGAGCCGACAAATGATAGGGGAATTCCTAGGGAACCGGCAGAAGCAGTTCAACAGAGATGTATTAGAGTGAGGATCCCAACCCTGGGCATGCAGACCAGGGATTTCTGAAGGAAGGCAGGAGGGAAGAAGGGGAAGCCTGTCTTTTCTGCTCATATAAAAGGACAGGACAAACAGAATTTCCTGCTTTCATACCCTTCTGTCCCAAAGAGGTCTGATCTCTCCTGATTCTATTCCTAAAGTCTCCTGGCTGCCTCTGGGCAGGGCCTGCTCATTCTATAGCCTGTTTTGGGCCTGAGTGTTCCCATCTCTGAAATGAATGGACTGCTGGAAAGGATACTATATGATCACCCATCTTGACTTATTTTGAGGGATAGTTTCTAATACTCTATCCTCATATGTGCTTGTTTGAGCCATAGGCCCTGGTTTTGAAAATCTTACCAGTGGGAAGTCAGGCCATTTGAACCGGTCAGGGTGGGTCAGAAGTTTCTGCAGAGGAATTGAATGCCATGCCTCCTTTTTTGCTCTTCAGTTGTGTAGTAGATGAGATGGATTTTTCTTCTATGGATTTGGATGATGCACTCCGGAAATTCCAGTCCCATATCCGGGTACAGGGTGAGGCCCAGAAAGTGGAGCGACTCATCGAAGCTTTCAGGTGTGCCTGCTTCTTTACTCCTGAAACCATCCCTTTATTTTGGGGGCCCATGTCAACAGGTCACTTCTTTGTGCTTCATACTTTTCTTACTGTAAAATAGAAATGATACATCCTGTCTTGCAAGGCAGTTTGTGAAGATCAGAGGTAATGGACATAAAGTAGCTAGGTGCAGCATCTGGGCTGGGCATTTAACAACTGAGCACAATATCAACAATAAAAGCTAGCATCCACAGGGCTGGGGGTATAACTCAGTGGTAGAGTACTTGCTTATAGCATGTGTAACTTCCTGGGTTCTATCCCTAATACAGAAGAAGAAAAATGCTAACATTTATGGAATATTTATTAAGTACTAGGTGCTCAGCTGGGCATATTACATTATTTCTTTTGCTAAATACTCAAATACAAGATAGGTGCTTCTATTATTCCTACTTTCAGGTGACAGATCTGAAGTTCAAAGACATTAGGTAACTTTCCCAGGGTCACAGTGAATAAGAGGCAGAACCAGAATTTGAACTCAAGTATGTCTTGAGTCCATGGTCCATCCTAATCATTATGCTCTACAGAAAATGCTTTGAAGATCAGACAGACCTAGTCTAGATCCTGCTTTACCTCTGAATATTTAGAGGAGAAACAAAGATGTTGCTGAGAATTCCCCTGTCACCAACCTCCATAGTACCAGAAGTATCTACTTTGCAGTGAGAAAGTTCTGGGTTTTCATCCTGGCTTCACCACTCACCAGTTATATTACCTTGGGCAAGTTACCTCTCTACTTTGAGCCTTAGTGATTTCATCTGTAAACTGGTACTGCTAGTAGATACCTTGAGAACTAAAGATGTCGCTCAGTAGTAGAACACACAAAAAAGAAGGAAAAAATAGGTATTTTGCAGCATTATAATGGGATCCTATGAGACACTGTATACAATTCAACTGGGAAAGCTCCGAAGTGGTAATGATTATGATTTTTACCTGTGAATCTTGGGGAAACTAAAGAGAACCGACACAGAGTGGTAAGGGAGTATTTCCTGAAATAAATGGTTGGTTGCACTACACCGGGTGATGGACAGATGGAAATTGCTGGTACTTGAATCTGTATTTGACCCCTCTTGCCCTGCAGCCAGCGGTACTGTGTCTGTAACCCAGCCCTTGTGCGCCAGTTCCGGAACCCAGACACAATCTTCATCCTGGCTTTTGCCATCATTCTCCTCAACACTGACATGTACAGTCCCAGTGTCAAGGCTGAACGCAAGATGAAACTAGATGACTTCATCAAGAACTTAAGAGGTGACTAGAATTTCCCATTGGCTTATTTGAATTAACCTAGGATGCTATCACTTCCTCCCAAAGCTGGATATCCCCAAGACATTCATTTATAAATTCACTCAAATAGTTATTTGTGAGACAGGGGGTGTCACTCACAGGTAGAATGCTGGCCTAGCACATACAAGGCCCTGGGTTTGGTCACTATCACTGAAAAAAATTAAGACATTTGCTCATCCATACACTGAATATTTACCAGATGTCTAACATGTACCAGTCATCGAGGTCCTAGAATTATGGCAATGAATTTGATAGGTAACCCCTTCTTTCATTCTTTTTCTTATTTATGTCCATAAGGATTCACTGAATCATTTCATGCATGCATGAAATTATTTGCTTAACCACCCAGCCTGTGGACACTTACTGTGTACTTAATGTGTGCCAGCTCCTATGATAGGTGCCTTGGACAATGCTCTGAGAGAACTCCCAGCTTATGGGAGAGTCTGCCTTGTACCGCCAGAATAGCCAGAATGTCAGAGGGGTGTAAGTAAGGTCAAACCTCTGAAGAGGAAGAACCCACTTCACCCCTGGCTTCCTGGGTTCCTCAGGGAACAGAAAAAGCTCAGGGAACAGAAAAAGTGGGAAGTGGGAAGTGGTGCTGTGGTTCTAGAGGTAAAGTGCTAACTTTGAGGAAGAAGAAGCCAGGGACAGTGCTCAGGCCCTGAGTCCAAGCCCCAGGACTGCCAAAAAAAAAAAAAAGAGCCCTGAGGGCATGGGTAAGCTGACCAGAGGTGCTTTCCTAGCTGGAATAATAGCAACAAAAGTCCAGAGGGAAGGTAATGTGAGGTTGTTTAGAGAACATTTAGGCTGGGGTTAGAAGATCAGTTGGGAAGGTCAAATGGAACCACTTGCTGAGGGCCTCAATGCCAGATAAAAATTGTCACTTTGATTTTTTTCTCTTAGTTTAGTCTATTGATGTCAAGCTCTGCCTCTCACCAAAGAGTAACCTACTAAAAATGGCACAGATGTTAAGATTATTTCAACAGAAATGAAAGAGAGAAAAAGAATTGAGGAGAAAGAAGAAAAATACAATACAAAATTGCTGACCATCAGGATTTACAGTTGGAGGCTTTAAGCTCTCTGGTGGCTAAGATAAAAAGGGCATTGTGGGGGAAAATGTTCCTTTAGCACCTGTCAAAGGAGGAGGTGGGTGAGGTATTTCTAAAGGAGAAATCATTTTCTCTAGCAGAAGGTCTAGAGAGAAGAGTGAGTGGGTTTCACTCAGCAGACAGGTAGGAGTAGAAGATGATAGACTTGGGAGGAGGGAGTTAGATCAGTGGCCCATCTGGAGCTGTCTCTAAAATCTTGCTGTTATTCATTCATTTCATTTTCTCTCCCCCACCCCACCCCTCTATATATTTATTTGTATGTGTATGTGTATTTACAATTAGCCCTCCATATATGTGGGATCTGTTCAACTCATGCATATATATATATATATATATATATATATATATATATATATATGAACAAGCCAAGCGCCAGTGGCTTATGTCTGTAATCCTAGCAACTCAGGAGGCTGAAATCTGAGGATCACAGTTCAAAGCTAGCCTGGGCAGGAAAGTCCATGAGACTCTTATCTCCAATTAATCACCAAAAAAAAAGTCAGATGCAGAGCTGTGGCTGAAGTAGTATATATAGTCTCAAGCTAGTGCTTGAGAACAGTGCCCAGGTGCTGAGTCAAGCCCAGAACCAGCAAAAAATTAACAAAGGTCTGTCTGTACTGAATATGTACAACTTTTTTCTTGTTATTATGCCCTAAATAAATAGCATAACAATTTAAATAGCATTAATATTATAGTAGATATGATTTAAATAATACAGAAGGATATCTGTAGGTTATATGCCAGTGCTACTTCATTTTATGTAAGGGGTTTGAGCATCCTCAGATTTTGGTGTCAATGGGAGATTCACTAATCTCCCATGGATTCAGAAGGATAATTATGTGTGTGTGTGTGTGTGTGTGTGTGTTTGTGTAAGTAAGAGAGAGAGACAGACTGACAGACAGACTTTGGACTTGTATATCTTTCCCCCCCTCTACTGAATAAATTAGCACTAAATGAATGAAAATAATGCATGCTTATTTCAGAAATTTAGGGCAACTGGGACATAATTGTGTGTGTGTGTGTGTGTGTGTGTGTGTGTGTGCGCGTGCGCACACACAAGCACTTGAACCCTGCAAGTATGTTTTCCATATGCATATGTGACCCTGTGCTGTATGCTCAGCACTGCCTCCCTAACTTTTAATACAGAAATTTAAGGCTGACGGCATAGCTCAAGTAGTAGAGTACTTGCCTAGCAAATACGAGACCCTGAGTTCAAACCACAATGTTGCTCCCTCAAAATAATAAAATATAGAAAGTTAGTAAATACCTCCCATCTCTCCTTTCTTTTTTTGCCAGTACTAAGTTTGAACTCATGGCCTTACTGTTGCTGGGCTTGCTGGCTTTGCTGATGCTCCCCTGGAACTGTACCTCCAGCTCTGCTTTTTTGCTGGTTATTTTTTTTTTTTGCTGGTATTTTAAACAGAGTTTTGGATTTTTCTACCTTTGCTGCTTTGAACCAGGATCCTCAAGTCTCAGCCTCCTTAATAGCTAGGTTTATAAACGTGAGTCATTGTCGCCTGGCAGTAAATTTCTTTTAATGACCCCAAATTCTTCTCCAAGAGGCAACCATGCGTAGTATTTTGGCATGTTCTAGCCTTTTCTCCATGCATGTATAGCTTTTCAAACGATTAAGATCATACTAAGCTGGGTACTGGTTGTTCATCCCTGTAATCTTAGCTACTCAGGAGGTTGAGATCTGAGGATCTGCTTAGTCTGAAGCCAGAGTAAGCAGACTAATCCAAGAGACTTTTTTTTGTTTATTAATTGAACACAAATTTTTTGACAAGGTGTTGTGCAAAAAGGGTACAGTTACATAGTAGGGCAGTGTGTACATTTCTTGTGATATTTTACGTCCTGTTTTTCTATCCCTTCTCTAGGTCAGGTAGACATATATACAATATACAATGTATCAAGAACATATACAGTATTCACAGACTTGGTCTCTACTGTCTCTCCGTCTCCCTTTGTTAACAGTCATATATCAGGGAGATCATGCCCCTTTGTTTTCTGTGTTCTAGGCTTGTCTCACTCAACATTATTTGTTCGAGTTCTGACCATTTCCCTGCGAATAACAATATTTCACCATTCCTAATCGCTATGTAGTATTCCATTGTGTATAAGTACCATATTTTTTGGATCCATCCGTCTGTGGAGGGGCATCTGGGTTGTTTCCATATTTTGGCTATTGTGAATTGTGCCGCGATAAACATGGAAGTTCAAATGTCTTTTTGATATCTTGGGGTTTGCTGTTTAGGATAGATGCCTAGGAGTGGTATGGCCGGGTCATAGGGTAGGTCTATATTGAGCTTTTTGAGAACCCTCCATACTGTTCTCCAAAGTGGTTGTACTAATTTGCACTCCCACCAACAATGGAGAAGGATTCCTCTTTCCCCGCACCCCCTTCAGCATTTGTTGTTGCCGGAGTTCAGAGCCAAGAGACTTTTCTGCTGGTCCTGGGCTTGAACTCACGGCCTGGGCACTGTCCCTGAGCTTCTTTTGCTCAAGACTAGCACTCTGCCACTTGAACCATGGTGCCACTTCTGGTTTTTTCTGTTTATGTGGTACTGAGGAATCCAACCCAGGGCTTCATGCATGCTAGGCAAGCACTCTACCACTAAGCCACATTCCCAGCCCTCCAAGAGACTTTATCTTAGATTAACTGGCAAAATGCTGGAAATGGAGCTGTGGCTTAAGTGGCAGAGAGCCAGCCTTGAACACAAAAGCAAAGCAAGAGTATGAGGTCCTGAATTCAATCCCTATGAACAATACAAAACATTATTTTTGTTAAATAAGAAGGCGAGGGCTGGGAATATGGCCTAGTGGCAAGAGTGCTTGCCTTGTATACATGAAGCCCTGGGTTCGATTCCCCAGTACCACATATATACAAAATGGCCAGAAGTGGCGCTGTGGCTCAAGTGGCAGAGTGCGAGCCTTGAGCAAAAAGAAGCCAGGGACGGTTCTCATGCCCTGAGTCCAAGCCCAGGACTGGCAAAAAAAACCCCAAAAAACAAAAAACAAAATAAGTAAGAAGGCAAAATGAGGGGCTGGGAATATGGCCTAGTGGTAAAGTGCTCTCTTCGTATACATGAAGCCCAGGGTTCAGTTCCTCAGCACACCATATATCAAAAAAAAGTCAGAAGTGGTGCTATGGCTCAAGTGGTAGAGTGCTAGCCTTGAGAAAAAAGAAGCCAGGGGCAGTGCTCAGGCCCTGAGTTCAAGCCCCAGGACTGGCAAAAAACAAACAAATAAAGAAGGCAAAATGAGTACCTGATTGTCCTAACTATATTATGTTTTAGGTTGTTTTGATAAAATCCCCACCCTGGGAAAGAAAGTAACTGGCTGATTTATTGAAGGGCCAATCTTGACTGAGGGACCAAGCATAGCCACTGCCCCTTGGGCATAACTAGAATCATGGTCCATGCCAGGGCATGTGGTATTGGGCAGAATCCCTCCACCCATTCCTCATGTTTATGTGATTTATCATTGTATTATTCCCCCAACATAGGGGTTGACAATGGTGAAGATATCCCCCGGGACCTCCTGGTGGGTATCTACCAGCGCATCCAGGGACGTGAATTGCGGACCAATGATGACCATGTGTCCCAAGTGCAGGCTGTGGAGCGCATGATTGTTGGCAAGAAACCGGTAAGTGCCATAGGAAACTGCAGAGGGGCCAACATTCTGGTCTGCCCTCTACCACTGTGTGGTAAGTCACTGCCACTCTCCGAACTCAGGTTCCCTGTACCTGAAAAACGGAGTAAGTGATTAAGGCCTTCCTTATCATAGTAGTCATGGCACAGATTATGGGAGATACTTTGTGCAAATGCATCTAGAACATTGCAAGTTCCATGAAAGATTCTCTATTAATATTAGCCACCTTCTCATCTCATTTTGCCTGCCCAATCCAAGTGAGGAAACAAGCTGATATTAGCTGAGAAGCAAAGCAAGAGTGCTTTTTTGTCAACAAACATTTATAGATGCCTTTCCATAGAGCCCAGGATTTTACTGGGCCCCAGAGATAAAAGATATGATATAAATCAGACAGTCTCTAGCCTTAGAGGCACCTAAGGACAGACAAAAACACAAATAATACTTCTTCCTGCTAGTCTAGTTTAAGAGAACAGAAAGTGGGGAGGGACAATTTTCAACCTTGAGAATTCAGGGAAGGCTTCTTGGAAGAGATAACTTTGAAATTGGCATTTGGCAGAGGAGGGGTGGATATAGCCATGCAGAGCTTGGCAGGAAAGGCATTGCAGACAGAGGGCCCTAGAGGTATAGAGGCGAGAAAACTGAAAAAAACCCTTAAGCCTTAGTTGCTTATACGTTTTGTGTGAGAGTGACACATATTTGCCTTGTGGTCAAAGGTTAAGTGGGGGTCTGAGAATGTGGCTTAATGGTAGAGTGCTTGCCTAGCATGCATGAATCCCTGGGTATTTCTCAGTACCAAATAAACTGAAAAAGCTGGAGGTGGTGCTGTGGCTCAAGTTATGGAGTGCAGAGAGGCTCAGGGACAGAGCTCAGGCCTTGAGTTCAAGTGCTAAGACCATAAAAAACATGTTAAGCTGATGGGTTGGTCTTGCCAATCCCTATTTCTCCATGCCTATCCAGGTCCTCTCTCTTCCGCACCGACGACTGGTATGCTGCTGCCAGCTCTATGAGGTGCCAGATCCAAACCGCCCCCAGAGGCTAGGGTTGCATCAGCGGGAGGTCTTCCTCTTCAATGATCTCCTTGTGGTATGGGCATTATATGGAAACGAGATGGGAGGGAGGGGGGTGAGCACTGCTGCTAGGTGTGGGTGTGAACCATGTTGATTGACATTCAGATGTGGCGTATGATTGGTGAAGACGTTCTGCTATGCCATCTACCTGGTCTCCAGCAAAGTATAGAACTTCTTTGCTCCTCCTTTTCCTCACATGTCTATTTGGAGGTATTGACAGGTATACAGGGAAGTTGGGGGAGGGGGCAGAAAAGTGTGAGGATGGGAGTATTAACAGACTTGGAATCTAGGAAGTGATAGGTGATATCACTATTCACCTCAGTAGCCCAAAGGGCTGGGTAGAGGTGAACATGTAGCCCTGAGGTCGGTCTTCAATCTTTGAGTGGTCTGATGCTGGAAGCCATTCTCAAAACTGAGCTCATGCCAGGTGCTGGTGGTTCCCACCTGTTATTCTCTAGCTACTCAGGAGGCTCAGATCTGAGGATTGTGATTGGAAACCAACTCAGGCAGAAATGCTGTGCAACTTGTATCCCCAATTAAACCAGTACAAAAGCTGAAAGTGGAAGTATGGCTGAGTGGTAGAGGCACTAGACTTGAGTGAAAAAGCCAGGCAAGAGTTCAAAGCCCTGAGTTCAAGCCTCCGTGTCAGCGCATACACATATACCACTACCACCAGTGACAACAACTGAGCTTATTATCACTGGTACAGAAATATTGATCTTTTAGGGATGGTATTTGTAGGATTTTGCAGATAGGAATAGACTTTCTGGGTCTCCTGCACAGCTTCCTAGATGGCTTATGTGACTGGACAGACAGAAAGCTGCCCTCCTCCCTAGCAGCCAGTTTCCTTGTCAGATAGCTTCAACTGCTGTCATCTGTCTTTACTAAGGGTTTCCTCCAATGAGCTATACTTGACCCTTGAGAACACAAAGCGCAAGTGCTCTCCCTTGGCTCCCAGACAGCTCTTTAGACAGTGTGATAGGAAACTGTCCCTCCGTCCCTCCGCCCCACGCCCGTGCCTCCCTGCCTCCGTCCCTCTCTCTCCCTCTCCGAGTAGATAGGATCAGATTACAGGCATGGGACACTGGACCTCCGACTCCAAGAAAGTTTCCCTGTTCGCTGATGTTGTTTCCCATCAGGGTATCTTAGCTTCAGCATTAAATTTTGAGACACACCATTCTCCCTTGCAGGGGGGCTGTCTTAGGCATTGCAGAATGTTTAGCATCACCCCATCTCTACCTACTAGATGCTAGTAGCAGCCCTTCAAGCAAAAATAGATAGAGAGGGATATGGAGAGCTTTTTCAGGGAAAAAAAAGTGGGAAAAAAGTCTTTTCCAAACATTGCTCAGTGTTTTGCAGGGTGAGGGCACAAAATGGCTCCCAGTTGAGAATTACTGCTTTAGACAAAGCACTTCCAGTGCATTCTCTCTCTCTCTCTCTCTCTCTCTCTCTCTCTCTCTCTCTCTCTCTCTCTCTCTCTCTCTCTCTGAGCCTTAGTTGCTTGCTCTTTGAAATGGGGCTAAGCTCAAGCTAAGAGAGACAAGTGACATATGTTTTCTCTTATATGTGGAAGCTAGATCTAAAATACACTGGAATATGATAAATCATACAGGAGGGTTGGGATGTAGCTCAGTGGCAAAGTGCTTGCCTAAGAAGTGCAACATCCTGGGTTCAGTCGCCAGTACCATAAAAAAGAAAAGACAAAAAATACAGTTGAAAAATAAATCATATAGGACTCTAGGCATTCATATACAAGTAGACCAAGGGGGGATACTCTTAGGGGTGGAACACAAGGTGCAGTGTTTAGTGCCTCTGATCATATAACATAATATTTATTGAAATGAATTCCAGGAAATGAAAACAATAATGGGGTTTTTTGAAGGGAGGGTTTTTTTTTCTTTTGCCTTGTTTGTTCATTTATCTGTCTTTGGGAGGGTAAGAGTGGGGCATAGAAATGGAGGAACAAAGAGTGAGCAAATGCGACTGGTACTCAGTAGACATTGTGTTGAAAACAAACTATATATACAACTTTTGGGTAGGGACAGGAGAGCAAAACTGGGAGAAAGCAAAGGAAGGGGCACCATTGTCCAAAAGGACATATACTCATTACCTGACTTATGAAACAGTGACTTCTCTGTACATCACTTTCTTTTTGTCCTGGAGCTTGAACTCAAGGCCTGAGCACTGTCCCTGGCTTCCTTTTGCTCAAGGTTAGCACTCTGCCACTTGAGCCACAGTGCTACTTCAGGTCTTTTCTATATATGTAGTGCTGATGAATAGAACCCAGGGCTTCATGTATACGAGGCAAGCGCTCTTGCCATTAGGCCATATTCCTAGCCCCCGTACATCACTTTTCTAATAACAATAAAATATTATTTTAAAGTTAAAAAAAAAGAAATGGGGCTAACCCATATCGCCTAGGGTTATCAAGTTGAAATAAGAGGTCATATGTGGAATAAGGAACATCTGGTCCACACAGATGCTGATACCCTCATGGACTTTATGTCCAGATCTATGTTAGACACTGGGTATTACAAGATGAATCACTTTGCTAAATGGCAACTCCTTGGTACAGCTACTTAAAGATAATAATAATATAAATAAATAACTTTAAGTCACAATAAAAAAAAAGATGATGGGCTGGGAATATGGCATAGTGGCAAGAGTGCTTGCCTCGTATACATGAAGCCCTGGGTTTGATTCCCCAGCACCACATATATAGGAAACGGCCAGAAGTGGCTCTGTAGCTCAAGTGGCAGAGTGCTAACCTTGAGCAAAAAAAAGAAGCCAGGGACAGTGCTCAGGCCCTGAGTCCAAGGCCCAGGACTGGCCAATAAATAAATAAATAAATAAATAAATAAATAAATAAATAAATAAATAAATAAATAAATAAATAATTTTTAAAAATTAAAAAAAAAGATGAATAACAGTTAGTCCCTGGGCTTGGAATGTGGCTTAGTGGTAGAGTGATTGCCTAGCATGCATGAAGCCCTGGATTCAATTCTTCAGTACCACCTAAACAGAAAAAGCCGAAAGTGGCACTGACTCAAGTGGTAGAGTGCTAGTCTTGAACAAAAGAAGTTCAGGGGCCAGGTGCTGGTGGCTCACAGGCCACAGGCTCACAGGCGCTAGCTACTCAGGAGGCTGAGATCTGAGGATCATGGTTCAAAGCCAGCCCAAGCAGGAAAGTCTGTGAGACTCTCATCTCCAATTAAGCACCAGAAAACTGGAAGAGCTCAGAGCTCAGGGATAGTGCCCAGGTCCAGAGTTCAAGCCCTGTCACACACACATACACACACCCCACACATACCTCACACACACACACACACACACCCCACATACCACACCCACACCCACACACACCACACATACACCACACATAACACACACACACACACACACACACACACACACACACACACACGTCCTCATACTTAAACTCAGGACCTGGGCACTGTCCTGAGGATTTGGGTTTTTTTTTTCAGAGCTAAGGACAGAACTCAGCCTTGTACTTGACAGGCAAGTGCTCTTCTGTTGAGCTAAATCTCCAACTCCATGTCCTTGAGCCTTTTTGCTCAAGGCTAGCACTCTACCTTTACCACAGCTCCCTTTCCAGCTTTCTGGTAATTTATTGGAGATAAGAGTTTCACAGACTTTCCTGCCCAGGCTGGCTTTGTACTGTGATCCTCAGATTTCAACTTTCTGAATAGCTAGGATTATAGGCATAAGCCACTAGCTCCCAGTATATTTTGCTTTTTTTTTTTGGCCAGTCCTGGGCCTTGGACTCAGGGCCTGAGCACTGTCCCTGGCTTCTTTTTGCTCAAGGCTAGCACTCTGCCACCTGAGCCACAGCGCCCCTTCTGGCCGTTTTCCATATATGTGGTGCTGGGGAATCGAACCGAGAGCTTCATGTGTAGGAGGCAAGCACTCTTGCCACTAGGTATATTTTGCTTTTGAGAGCCATTTGCTGGAGCCAGAATTGTAGAGTGCTTACCTGGCATGTGTGAGGGAGGCCCTGGGATTCATCCCCAGCACTATAATTTATTTAAAAATTATTTGCACGTTGTCTGCATCTATCTTAATGAGAGTCCAGGGTGTCTAGGTGCTTTGTAGAGTCTTTGGGTTGTTGACAGAAAGACTTGTTCATCTTATACATAGGCTAGGCAGAGGTTGCTATTCTGTTTTGGCTCTGGATGAGCAAGAGAATCTGAGCATCAATCAGAGGTCTGCCCTTCATGCCAGCAGGAGGCGATCACGTACTCAGGACTCCCATGTAGCCAAGCAAAGGGAAAGGCACTCTGGAAACTAACAAAAGGGAAACCGAACTCTGTGTGAGGTGGTGGAGGAGCAGTGTTCAGGTGGTGGAGGGAATAGTATTCAGTTAATTGCTGTAAAAAATTACAAAGGCTTGTGTATCATTGTGACATCAGGCATCGTTTTATCAGCACTTTGCATTTTCTTCTGTTTTTCCTGTTCTGTTCCTCAAGCTTCAGTGCTCCCCAATTTGTGTGTATGTGTGTTTGTGTATATATGTCTGATTTGGGCATAGGAAGGGAGAGTGGTTATGAGAAATTGTACCACATGGAAATTCCCTTCCCCAAACCCTGTCTCTTGTTTTTTCCCCCACCCTTGCCAAAGGTCACCAAAATTTTCCAGAAGAAGAAGATCTTGGTGACGTACAGCTTCCGTCAGTCCTTTCCCCTGGTGGAAATGCACATGCAGCTCTTCCAGAATTCATGTGAGTCCTCTCTTACTACCCCAAGATTCTTCTCCATAGCCCTAACTGGGCATTATGGACTGGGCACCAAGTCTACTTGGTCTCAGGATGAAGGGTAGGCCAAGATGGATTGAGACTAGGGTCTGGCCCTGGGGAGCAAGAACCACAATGTTTGTGGGTTTCCTGGTGGGCTAAAGATAGAGATGGTGACCATTTTGTGTTCTAAAGTATGGAACCCAGAGGAATATGAGTGGGTGACATTCAGGACAAAGAATCATTATGAGCATAGTCGGGGACAAAAGAAAGTTTCTAAAAAGCAGTGCAGAATTTGGTTTGCTTTTACATGCTAAAGGGCAAAGAGTAAGAGGGCCAGGTCTGCCAGGATTTGAAGGCCAAAGGGAAACCACTGTAGATGTTCAAGTTGAAAAAAAGGCAGATCAAGCTGGGAGCCAGTGGCTCATACCTATCATCCTAGATACTTGGGAGGCTGAGATCTAAGGATGACTGTTCCAAGCCAAACTGGGCAGCAAAGTCCATGCGACTCTTATCTCCAATTAACAAGCAAAAGCCAGAAGTGGAGCTGTGGCTCAAGTGGTAGAATACCACCCTTGAGTGAAAACGTTAAGAGACAGTACCTAGGCCCTGAGTTCAAGCCCCAGTACTGGAGTGCCCTTTGTGTGTGCACATGCGCATACACACACAAGGCAGAGCAAAGTTTGATATTTGAGAGATTATTTCCAAATCATATATAGTAGTCCTCACCTATAGTCACAGCTCTTGGGAGACTGAGGTGGGAAGAGCTCAGAGGTTCAAGACCTGCCTAGGCAACATGGTAAGATCCTGGAGGGGGAGAGAGGAGAGGAGAGAGAGAAATTGAGTGCTGATGACTCATACCTATAATCCCAGCTGCTCAGGAGGCTGAGATCTGAGGATTAAGGTTTGAAGCCAGCCTGGGCAGCAAAGTCTATGAGACTTTTATCTCCAATTCGTCACCAGAAAGCCAGAAGTGGAGCTGTGGCTCAAGTAGTAGAGTGTCAGCCTTGAGTGAAAACTTTGAGACAGTCAGAGGAAGATTGAAAGAGACAAAGGCACTCAATGTGTCCTGTCCCTTCCTTTTGTCTACAGATTACCAGTTTGGAATAAAATTACTGTCTGCAGTACCTGGCGGGGAACGCAAAGTCCTCATCATTTTTAATGCCCCCAGCCTCCAGGACCGGCTACGCTTCACGTCTGACTTGCGCGAGTCCATTGCTGAAGTGCAAGAGATGGAGAAATATCGTGTGGAGTGTGAGTAGCCCAGCCACATCTTTTTCCTGTCATGATACAGAGCCCTGAAGACACACAGAATTCTATCTTCTGAGCATCTCAAGAGTTGAGGCCTAACTTGTCCGACCATCCTACCCTCTTTCCAGAAACCCTTCTGCTTGAATACCTTCAATGATAACATTACCTTTCCACCTCAGATTATTATTCCAAGCATTAAGAGTCTGTGCTGGGGCTGGAGATATGGCCTAGTGGCAAGAGTGCTTGCCTCCCATATATGAAGCCATAGGTTCGATTCCCCAGCACCACGTATACAGAAAATGGCCAGAAGTGGCACTGTGGCTCAAGTGGCAGAGTGCTAGCCTTGAGCAAAAAGAAGCCAGGGACAGTGCTCAGGCTCTGAGTCCAAGCCCCAGTACCGGCCAAAAAAAAAAGTCTGTGCTGTGGCCTCTATACCCAGCCTCCAATCATGAGCCAACTCGTCCTTCTATTGAAAGGCATCAATAAGGGAGAAGAATCAGGGTGTAGGAGGTAGGACTGTAGTTTCAGACCTTAGGTATGCTCCTTATTTTCTGGGTAAACTGGGGTGAGTTGACTAGCCCTCCAAGCCCCAGTTTCTTCCTACATGAAATTGGAATAATCTCCTTCATAGTTATAAAGATGAAGTGAGACCAAGGTAGCCAAGATGTCCTAATACATCCTTGATGTTCAATAAATTCCATTCTTTGTCCTACTATCTCCTCTTCACTCCCTACATATCAATTCCTTAACTGATTCCCATGAACATATCCTCCCAACACACAGGGGCTACACTAAGTCATGTTGATCATATACATTAGAAAATAATGATTGCATTCCATTTCCAGGCGAAGCAATCTCTATAGAGTAAGTTGACATTAAGGAGCAAAAGCCAGGCAGAGGCAGCGGGACAGCTCCTTAGGGGAGACCTTTCGTGGTTCCAGGGTCATTACTACTTCTCAGTAACACTGGGTCAGAAGTTTCAGTTGAGCAGATCCTCAGAGACACTGCAGAAATGCTGGGTGAAGGATTTACATGTCAAGAGGATGGGAGAGCAATAGACAAAAGAGTTTCCAGGATCTCTGTGGAGTATTGTGGGTATAAAGGAGGCTGGAGGAACCCAGCCTCTAAAATCAGGCCAACTTGCTTTTGCTTCCGTAATGTCAGGCTCAACATTCCTAGCTCTATGACTTTTCAGATTCTGTGTCTTCCTCTACACAGTGTGAATGGTGCTACTATTGACTGAGAGGGTTTGAGTATATGTGTAGCATAAGGGACAGTGCCTGTTGAGATAATAGAGGCTTTGATTCCTATCAGTTGTATGCTCTTGCCCTTCCAGGAGCCCTCTACTCTGCAGCAAGGTATCTGAGAACACAGTGAACTCTGCAAAAATGTGCCTTTTGACATAGGCTAGATGGGCCTTCCTATCCTCCCTGTGAACCATCTGTGGGGAAACTCTTGTTGGAAGGGCAGCAATGTTTGGGGGACCGCTTGACTACAACAGCAAGAGAAGAGAGGAATATGAGGAGAAAGGAGGGGAAAAGGAAGAAGGAAACACCAAATAAGAGGGAGGACAGAGTGCAGGACACTGGAAAACAAGTGCTGGTAATCCAGCAGCAAAATGGGAGGCCTGAAGAAGGAAAGAAGATCTGTGGAGAGCTGTGATCAGTCAGGTGAGATCTCACTCCTCTTCCTGACTTTTTTCTCCCTGTCTTCCACTGCCACCAGCGGAGTTGGAGAAGCAGAAAGGTATGATACGGCCTAATGCCTCACAGCCAGGAGGAGCCAAGGACTCAGTGAATGGGACACTGGCCCGAAGTAGCCTGGAGGACACATACGGGGCAGGCGATGGGCTCAAACGGGGAGCACTCAGCAGTTCCCTACGAGATCTGTCTGATGCAGGTAGGTCTCCTGGGCCCCTACCCTAGCTGGGGAGACGTGGGACCAGGTGTCCTCTCTGCCTCCTATCACTGGCTGCCAGCCTTCCCTCCACCTGCCACACATGCACGCACCCTATCTTCACCCAGAGCCCTGGGCACTGTGCCACAGGGGGGCCTGGTAGCCAGGTCAGAACAGGTGGAGCCCAGGGTTTGGGCCAGGGAATGTGAAGTGGGGGCACAGTCTCAGCCCCTTCTTTTCCCTCTTCTGTCTCTCCTTTACTGCCTCTCCTTCTCCATCTTTTTCCTCCTCTCTCTCCTCCTTCTCCACCTCTCCTCCCCACCTCCCCCTCTTCAATGGGGGAAAGGGATAATGGGGTGTCTTTCCCCGGGAGGGGCCCAGGCCTGGTACCCAGCTCTGGAGCCTAGCAGGGTGGGGAGGGGGGGTTGCTGCTCTGACGCTGGGCTCCTTGCTTGTGGGTGCAGGGAAGCGGGGGCGGCGTAACAGCGTGGGATCGCTGGACAGCACCATCGAAGTAAGTGCCAGCTCCTGCCCCACTCATCCTCTGCATGAGCCCTGCCCCGGCCATGGAGCCCCAGAGGAGGAGGGGGGCCTGTTGCTTCCCCCTCTTCCTGCTGGGAACCATGCAGCTGCCTCTCCCAGCCAACCACTCTCTCCATCTGTCCTCAACTCTCGTCTGTCCTCACTCTGCCTGTCTTTCCGTCTGTCTTCCACTCTCCCATGCCCCTTCTCAGCCCGGAGTAGGGATGCCTTTGGACTTTGGGGCGTGAGAAGCTCTTGTCTCTAAGTCCTGCTCTTTTGACCCTAAGCAAGTCACTCTGCCTCCATGGGCCAGATGTGTCCCTAGCCTGCAAAATGGGCATGAGGAGGAGCTCATACTCAGTTTTCCTCTGCCTGCTGAGGCTCTCAGCTGAGGTAGTGGATGTGGCAGCCGAGTTGTCCAGCTGGGAAACTCCATGCACTGAGGACAGGACTGCTGTTTGCTTTCCATTCTCACCTGGGGATCCCTGTCTCCCCAGCTCCAGCCCTCAGGGACAGGGGTGGAGCTTAGGGTTGGGGGTTTAGGATGTCTAGACTGGCCTGACTTCCGCCCTCCCCCTTTCCAGGGGTCTGTTATTAGCAGTCCACGCCCTCACCAGAGGATGCCACCTCCGCCCCCACCCCCGCCGCCAGAGGAGTACAAGAGCCAGAGGCCGGTCTCCAACTCCTCATCCTTCCTGGGCTCCCTATTTGGAAGCAAGCGGGGCAAGGGGCCCTTCCAGATGCCACCACCACCAACAGGCCAGGCCTCTGCCTCTTCTTCATCTGCTTCCTCTACCCACCACCATCACCACCACCACCATCATGGTCACAGCCACGGTGGTCTGGGGGTGCTACCTGATGGGCAATCCAAACTCCAGGCCCTGCATGCCCAGTATTGCCAAGGACCCGGGCCTGCCCCGCCACCCTACCTCCCACCCCAGCAACCCCCTCTCCCTCCTCCTCCTCAGCAGCCTCCACCCCTGCCCCAGCTTAGCTCCATTCCACCACCACCAGCCTCTGCCCCTCCTGTAGGACCACATCGCCACTTCCATGCCCATGGCCCTGTCCCAGGTCCTCAGCACTACACCTTAGGCCGGCCAGGCAGGGCCCCAAGACGAGGGGCTGGGGGCCATCCGCAGTTTGCTCCACATGGCCGCCATC
Source organism: Perognathus longimembris pacificus (assembly GCF_023159225.1). Lineage (NCBI taxonomy): Eukaryota > Metazoa > Chordata > Mammalia > Rodentia > Heteromyidae > Perognathus > Perognathus longimembris. The sequence continues at coordinate 71,333,628 of NC_063188.1, read as the reverse complement.
CTTTGCACCAGCCTACATCCCCATTGCCCCTATATAGTCCTGCCCCTCAACATCCTCCTGCTCACAAACAAGGCCCCAAGCATTTCATCTTTAGTCACCACCCACAGATGATGCCAGCAGCAGGTGCAGCTGGAGGTCCTGGGTCCCGGCCACCAGGGGGCTCCTATTCCCATCCCCACCACCCCCAGTCACCATTGTCACCACACTCACCCATCCCACCCCACCCCTCCTACCCACCCCTGCCCCCACCCTCACCTCACACCCCGCACTCCCCCCTGCCTCCCACCTCCCCCCATGGCCCACTGCACGCCTCTGGGCCCTCTGGCACGGCCAACCCACCCAATGCAAACCCCAAGTCCAAACCAAGCCGGATTAGTACCGTGGTGTGATAAATGGCATGAGCAAGCTGGATATCAGGAAAGTCTGAGGAATCCACGGGAGAGAGATCTTACCCCTCTTCTTCCCTCTGTTTTTCTCAAAATATATATACACATAGCAGTGTCCTCCTCTCCACTTTCTCTCTGCCTTGGGATCCCCTCCTCCAGCCCTTAGCAGTTGCCACGGGGGTTCCTTTCAGATTTTAGGGCACTTGCCATTTACAGCCTGGACTTAGGGCACTCTTTAATGCTGAGGAGTGGTGAGGGTCTTTTAAAGATCCTCATCATCTTTTTTTTTTCCTGTCTTCCTCTCCCCCGACTTGTCCTGGAGGTCTAGCTCTGTGGCCTCAACCTCCAGGCCAGTGTGAGCTCCCTTGCAGCTCTGGCTGGTGGTAATGGGCAGATGTCCAGAGCTGTAGAGGTGCAGGCTTCCCCAGAGCTCCCTGGCCGCATGAGCCTAGGAGAAGAGAGCTCTGGAGAGCTGTGGCCAAGCCTCAGCTGGCTCAGCCCTCTCTCTGACCTCAGGGCCTGGCCACACATCTCCATGTGTCTTTCTGCCTCTTGGAGGACACAGACTGTCAATGCACTCAGTGGGTGGGACCCCCGCTTTGGCTGGCCCCCCTCACAGGGCAGTGCTTCCTCTCTTTTGAGCCAGTCAATGTCCTCTCTCCAGTAGGCCCTATCCCAGACCTCTTTGGATTCAGGAACTTGGCCTCACCCTGCAAATGGTCTTATCCTGATCAAAGTTAAGACAGGTTTTCTTTGAAAGGGGGGGCTCAGGTCTGGGATGAGAAGGGCACTGCCCTCCCTCGCCCATATTGCATGCCCCCCCATTCCCTTTCACCTCTCCCACCTACCACTGAAGACAATGCACTTTACAGATGATTGCCCACACACCTCTCTGGGGCCAGGCACCTAACATCAGCCCTGGGGAGAAGCTCCCAGAGGGCCACCCTGAGCCCAAATGTCCTTCCTGAGGCAGAGATAGAAGCCATCAGAGCTGGGGCTGGGAGCCAGAATGCCTGAGTCCTTTCTGTCCATCAAAATTTCCGCTGCCTCTCCAGCCCTTTTGCAGCCCTGTTTATTTATTATAAATATATTTTTTACAAATTCCAGCTCCTCTTGCCCCGCAATCCAGCTCCATTCTCGGCTCCTACATTCCTCTCCCCCTCTCCACTGTGGGCTGCCATATATATAGATAGCACCTGGCTGTTGAAGAGCCAGGGACCCTGGGGCTCAGGGGTATGTGGTGGTGGGAGGGGCTGTATGGAGAGGAGCTGGGGTTCAGGCATTGTCTTTTTTCCTCATTGTATATAAGAATGTATATTTGATGCCTCATAAAAGACCTTGTGCTCACCTCTTGCCTCTGCCTCCTACTTGTCTTCCCCACCCTCCGCCCCATTCCCCACGGTGGAGACCCTGAAAAGAGAGGCCAAAGAGATGATACACTGATGGCAGTTTGGGTAACTAGGTGGGGTGAGATACTTTGGTTGGGTGGGAAGTGTGGTAAAGGCCTTCCTATCTCATTTCATACATAGTCTGAATGACAGAGTGGCAAGAATGTGACCTTTGGAGTTGATCTGATTCACTTCCTAGACATGTGAACTTTGGGGATTTACCTGCCTCTATCTCCCAAGTAGGTAGGATTACAGATCTGGGCCTCCATGCCTGATCCTCATCCCTAGCAGTTGAAGCAATCTTAACATTTGATGCCTCCTCACAAACACAGACAAGTGTTTGAAGAGCTAAGTGTTTGGTCCCGAATCAAATCCAACTAGCAGTATTTGGTTTGTCCTTTAGTTGAACAAGCTGGACTACCTTTCTCCCACCTTCAACTTGAGGCTGCTTGAATTTTTCTCCAAATTCAGCCTTATTCTCAGATTTGGCCCAGGGACTTGACCATGCTGCCTTTGACAAGTCAAGACATCCAGTTCCTCAGAGCATGTTAGTTTTTGTTTTGTTTTGTTTTTTACTTGAAGGCTGGAGATAACAATATTGCAGGGCAATTGTTATCAGATGCACATGAAGAGCCTACCTCCTGCCAGACACACAGTCAACTGCTCTTGGCCACTTGTGGAAATTAGTGCAAGCTGCTTGTCTCCATGGTGTGACTCAATACCTCTTCAGTCCCTTCGTTCCTCACTCAGTCTTGAGCCATCTACTCACTGTTCTCTCAGAGTGCCTATGTACTTTCCAACCTCAGTTATTTTATTTGTGACTTTCCCCTCCTGCCAGGCATGCTCCCTGCTGACACCAAAGACATTGGTTTTCCTGCTTTGCAAGATGGACTTAAAGGCCCTACCTTTGACAATCTCTGCTCTTTTTCTCTCTCTCTTTCTGTGTATGTGTGTGCATGCTTGCGTGCATGCGCATGCATGTGTGCGTGCATGCACACACCTGTATGCATGGACGCACACATGTGTACACATGCTGGAAATGGGGTTTGAATTCAGAGCTTGAGTACTGTCACTGCTTTTTTGCTCAAGGCTGGCACTCTACCACTTCGGCCACAGCTCCATTTCTACCCTTTTGGTGATTCTTGGAGATAAGAGTCTCAAGGACTTTTCCTACCTGGGCTGACTTGGAACACTGCTTCTCAGCTCTCAGCCTCCCAAGTACCTGGGATTATCGATGTGAACCATTGGCACCTGGCACAATCTGTACTCTTATTCACATTCTCTGAGATACCTCAACCCATTATCCCATCAGGACACAGGTGGCTTGAGAGTGACACTGAGTGTATAATTTTCTGAACATTGCCTAGGCACAGCACACATGTCACTTAAGTTTCCCCCATCTCCCTACAATTTACCTCTTTTCGTAGTCTTCATACTCCACGAGTAGAGCATGGTATCATTGCCTAGTTCTGCAAGCTGGGTCTTTCTAGTGATATAAAGAACGTCCTATGAACTTCAGTGTTCGCTTTGGACTAAGGAGTTGTCATCCTGGAGAGATGAGTTGAACTCTGGGCCTTGTACTTGTACACGCTCTATAACTTAAGCCACGTCCCAACCCTTTCTTTTGTAGGCTGTTTTCCAGGTAGGGCCTGGCTTTTTGCCCAAGGCTAGCTGCAAAACTTGATCCTCCTACCTACTGAGCAAGCCACCATGCCTGGTTGTTGTCAGATAGGATCTCACTAACTTTTCCCCCAAGGGCTAGCCTCTCATAGCAGCTGTGATTACAGATGTGAGTCCCCCCTGTAGCCTTAGATGTCAGTAAAGTTTACTCTTGCTGGGTTTTTTAACTCATGGCTGCTGCTTTGCCATTGAGCTATGCCTTCCCTTCCTTTCTATTAATCAGCTTTTTGTTAATTAAGTGGAGGTGAGTCACAGACTTTTCTGTCAGGCTGGCTCTGAACCAAAATTCTCAGATCTCATCTTCCTGAGTAGCTAAAATTATAGGTGTGAGGCACAGGCACCGGTGGCCTCTCAATGATTTAAAAAAATATTTTGTTATTACTGAGATATTATACAGAGGGGTTACCATTTCATAAATCAAGTAATGAGTACATTTCTTTGTTTGGACAATGTCACCCCTTCTTTTGGTTTCCCCCAGTTTCCCTTTCCCATCCCTGCCCACAAGTTATATAGGTCATTTTCCACATAGTGTATACTGAATAGCATAATTGAATCCATTCAACTCTCCTCCTTCCCTTTTTGTGCCCTTCTTTGCCCCCACAGAAGAAAATTCAAAGCAAAAACAAAGACCATCACCACTACCAACAACAATAACAACAAAAAATCCACATTTCCATTGCCTGTAATTCAGTTCAATAAAAACTATTTAAAATATCCAGAGAGGGCTGGGAATATGGCCTAGTGGCAAGAGTGCTTGCCTCATATACATGAAGCCCTGGGTTCGATTCCTTAGCACCACATATATAGAAAACGGCCAGAAGTGGCGCTGTGGCTCAAGTGGTAGAGTGCTAGCCTTGAACAAAAAGAAGCCAGGGACAGTGCTCAGGCCCTGAGTTCAAGGCCCAGGATTGGCCAACAAAACCAACCAACTGTTATGCCCAAGTCGCGAGAAGACCACCAAGAAGACCACCGAGAGCCAGACATTCCGAAATGCAAAAGCAAGGCTTTATTCAGGCGAGCTGCAGGTCAGGCCTCGTCCTACCCACTGACACAGTGGAGGTTAGGAGGAAGGTCCTGAGCTGAGATTTCACAGAGCTTATAAAGGCAAAAACCCAAAGTTACAGCAATCAGGTGTTCAAGCAAGATTAGGATACAGGTACAAATCTGATTGGCTCAGGGCTTGAGGTATTCCAGGGCGGTTAGAGTTAAGCATTCCCAGGCTGTTAGAGTTAAGCAGAAAATTTCCTGACCATCTGGGCCCTAATAAGCTTGTCCTGCTAGCCGGGATAATTGGTGGCTTGGGTTACTCATAGTTTAAACAGACAACAAAACGGGGGCTGTCTGAAAATGGGGTTTACTTTACCTCTTCACAACCAAATAAATAAATAAAATAAAATAAAAAAGTTCTTTTCAAAAAAGTTCTTTCTAAAATATCCAGAGAGCTGGTGCCAGTGCACACCTGTAATCCTACCTACTCAGGAGGCTGAGATCTGAAGATCACTGTTCAAAAGCCAGCCCAGGCAGGAAAGTCGATGAGACTCCTATCTTCAATTTACCTCCAGAAAATTGGAAGTGGTGCTGTGGCTCAAGTGGTAGAGTGCTAATCTTGAGCTGAAGAGCTCAGGAAGAGTGCCCCCAGAGTTCAAGCCCCACGACTGACAAAAATAAATAACTAAAATAAAATATTCAGAGAAATTATATCTCTCATGTCCCTCCTCTAAGGTTATCCTCCTTTATCAAGAATTTTTTTTAGGTGTGCTGGTCCTGGGGCTTTAACTTATGGCCCAGGCACTGTCCAAGAGCTCGGGGACAGTGTTCTACTGCATGAGCCTTAGCTGCGTTTGTTTTTTGGGAGGCAGTTAATTGGAGAAAGGAGCTCATGGACTTTCCTGCCCAGACCGGCTTCCAACAGCAATCCTCAAATCTCAAGCTTCTTGAGTAGCTTGGATTACAAGCATGAGCCAGTAGTGCCTGGCTCATCACTCAAGTTTTGATGATCAAAGAATATCCTCTAGAATATCTTCATGCTGTATTTAGCCCCTTTCTAATCTTCCTGTCCTCATTGCCAGAACCGGGCTATCCTTGCCTCCCTCATCCTCTCATCAGAGTCTCCCAGACTGTAGAGGGGTAGTTCATCTCACTTTCCCATTTCTTTGAGAAACTAGAAAAAAGTCCATTTACTGTTCTCATATCAGAGGCGCTACTGCCAATCTCTTTGGGGATGTAGATGGGAAGGAACCACACATTAAAGAAAAAGTTGGGCTGGGAATATGACCTAGTGGTAGAGTACTCGCCTAGTATACATGAAGCCCTGGGTTTGATTCCTCAGTACCCACATATATAGAAAAAGCCAGAAGTGGTGCTGTGGCTCAAGTGGTAGAGTGCTAGCCTCGAGCAAAAAGAAGCCAGGGACAGTGCTCAGGCCCTGAGTTCAAGCCCCAGGATTGGCAAAAAAATAAAACACCCCAAAAACAAACGGTTCTAGGACCTCAAAGAGGTTTCTTTTTTCTTTTTTTGCCAGTCCTAGGCCGTGAACTCAGGGCCTGAGCACTGTCCCTGGCTTCTTTTTTGCTCAAGGCTAGCACTCTGCCACTAGAGCCACAGCGCCACTTCTGGCCATTTTCTGTATATGTGGTGCTGGGGAATCGAACCCAGGGCCTCATGTATATGAGGCAGGCACTCTTGCCACTAGGCCATATCCCCAGCCCAAGAGGTTTCTTTTTTAATCCCCTTCTGGTACTAGAGTTTGAACTAAGGCCTTATGCTTTCTTTGCTAGCACTCTACCATAAGAGCCATTGTTCCAGCTCATCTTTTTGCTGAAGCCTGTCAGACTTTTCTTCCCAGACTGGCTTTAAACCTCAATCCTCCAAATCTCATCTCCCCCACCCCACTCCTAGCTAAAATGACAGGCATAAGCTATTGATGCCAGTTGTTCTAGACCAGTGCTGGCAAATAGTTCTTTCTGGGCTGGCACAATTCAAGACAGTAACCACTAAATACCTGTGGCTACTGAATACTTGAAATGTGGCTAGTGTGACTAAGCAGAATTTTAAATTTTTAGTTAAATTTAAATAGCTACAATGGGTGCCCGTAGCTCATGCCTGTAGTCCTAGATATTCAGAAGGCTGAGATCTGAGGATCACAGTTCAAAGCCAGCCCAGGCAGGAAAGTCTGTGAGACTCTTAGTTCCAATTAACCACCAGAAAACTGTAAGTGGCAGAGCACTAAAGTGGTAGAGCACTAGTCTTGAGCTGAAGAGCTCAAGGACAGCACCCAGGCCCAGACAACAATAAAATTAAATAGACACATGGGGGAAATGACAACCTTATTAAACAGTGTAGGACAAAACTCTCAGGAGTGGGAAGCCTAGAGAAGACAATAAGACAATGTCATGCCAATCTGACTGAATGTATGGGAGCACTGGAGGTGGTGACTGAAATCAAGGAAGGTTTTTCAGGAACTGCCTCTTTAGCTGAGTTGAAAGGCTGGGAAGAAGTGGCATAAAACACATTTGTTATGAGACAACAAAGGCTTAGCAGGTCTGAGAGCATTCAACAGTTATGAGATAGTGAGAAAGGCAGGGACAGTCTGGAAGTGTGGGTTAACTGAGGCCCTAGGTTGCACTGCAGAGAGAAGAGAGAAAAGACAGATTAGAGAGTGGAGGGAGGGAGAGGGGAGGAAGGAGGGGAGAGGAGGAAAGGGGAGAGACACACAGAAAGACAGGGACAGTGACAGAAGAAGAGAGAGGCAAGAGTGCAACTCTGGCAGTGGGCACAGAGACACTGAAGTGTGGATGCAGTCAGGCTGCTTCTGTGGATCTTGTTGCTATGTAACCAACAGGTTTTTCTCACCATGGCTTCAGCAGCAGCTAAAGTAAGACCAGGTGATACACTGAGCTTTAATAGTATTTCTTAACTAAGAATTCATCACTGTGACAAAACAGCTTAAGGGACATAGTGCCAGTGGTTCATACCTGTAATCCTTGCTACTCAGGAGGCTGAGATATGAGGATTGCAATTCAAAGCCAGTCTCAAAGCCAGCCTGGGAAGAAAAGTTTGTGAGACTCTTAACTCCAATTAACTGCCTTAAAAAAAGCATAACACTAGTCGGGCTGGGAATATGGCCTAGTAGAGTTGCTTGCCTTGCATACATGAAGCCTTGGGTTGGATTCCTCAGTACCACATAAAATAAAAGCCAGAAGGTGGCGCTGTGGTTCAAGTGGTAGAGTGCTAGCCTTGAGCAAAAAGAAGCCAGGGACAGCGCTCAGGCCCTGAGTGCAAGCTCCAAGACTGGCAAAAAAAAAAAAAAAAGTATAACACTGGGCCGAGAATATGGCTTAGTGGTAGAATGCTTGCCTTGCATGCATGAAGCCCTGGGTTCAATTCCTCATAAACAGAAAAAGCCAGAAGTGGCACTGTGGCTCAAGTGGTAGAGTGCTAGCCTTGAGCAAAAAGAAGCCAGGGACAGTGCTCAGGCCCTGAGTCCAAGCCCCAGGACTGGCAAAACAAAACAAAACAAAAAGTAGAACACTAGCCTTGAGCACAAAATCTCAGGGATAGTGCCTAAGTCCTGAGTTTAAGCCCCAGGATCAACATATGCACACACACATGTGCACGCATGTGTATACACACACACACGTGATGGAAGATTTATTTGGGATTATGACTTCAGGGGTTTCACTTCATGGTCAAGCTAGTTTCACTGCTGTAGGCCTAAGGGTGGGAATGTGGGGTTTAACAAAGATGTTTATCAGTAAAAAAGATAGTCTTAACACATTTCCTAGTAACCTACTTCCTCCAGCTAGCACCTACCTCCTGAAGTTTCCAGCCTTTCCCCAAAAAGCACCCCCATCTATGTTTCCCAGGTCTCAACACAAATATCATATTCAAACAACAACTTTCTACATCTGGCTCCCAAAGTCTGTTTTTGTCCATCACGTAATGCAAAGTGTAGTCAATCTATCTCCAAAGGTCCCTACAGTCTATTAAGTTTCAGTAGTGATGAAAGTATCAAATACAGTTTCCTCTGAAACTCAGTGCAAATTCTTAACAGGGAGCCCCTGTAAAATAGAAGATTAACACACTGGCACGGAGTAAACAATACTATTCCAAAAGGGAAAAATAGGGCTGGGAATGTGCATTAGTAGTAGAGTGCTTGTCTAGCGTGCATGAAGCCCTGGGTTCGATTAAGTACCACATAAACAGGAAAAAGCCAGAAGTGGCACTGTGGCTCAAGTGGTAGAGTGCTAGCCTCGAGCAATAGAAGCTCAGGGACAGTGCCCAGGCGCTGAGTTCAAGCCCCAAGACGCAAAAAAAGGGGGAGGGGGATAGAGGTCCAAGCCCAACATCTAAAATTCTAGCTATTCAGGGGCTGAAATCTGAAAATTGACAAAAAGCACCAGTGAAAGTGTAGCTCAGCAGAATACACTTTTTCCCTTCTGCTTTCTGCCCTGCCTTGTCTCAGGAAGAGATATAGTGGGAAGAAATTAGGTATTGTAGCTTTTGTGTTCCAAAAGGTGGAGACTTATATAGTAAATTATCCAAGAAGCCACACAAAAAAAGAAAGTGCAGCTCAGATGGCAAAAACATCAGTCACAAGCAGAAAAAGCTGGGTGAGAGCACAAGGCCCCAACTTCAAGCTCAATTCCTGGCACAACACAACTCAACAAGGTTAACATTAAACCTTGTAGTTCCATGTCCTGCATCTGTTATGATGTCATTATATGTCCATTGCTGGGGGGCGGGGAGGGTGAACTCAAGGTGTAGGTGCAGTCCCTTAGCATTTCTGCTCAAGGCTATAACTCTACCACTTGGACCACACCTTCATTTCTTGTCTTTGTTTTTTTTTTCCTTCTGGTGGTTACTTGGAGATCAGAGTCTCTGGGATTTTTATGCCCTGGCTGGCTTAGAACTATCATTGAGAAAAAAAAGTTCAGAGACGGCCCTGATTTCAAGCCTCAGGACTGGCAAAAGGAAATAAAAATTAAAAAAATAAAGTCATGATGTGAAGTTCAGGGTTATTTGAAGTTCAAGCCCCAGAACCAGAAAAAAAGCTCTATACTCTTGAGACTGGGATGGATATTGTCCAGTTAATTTATGGGATGCTCTCAAGGTATGTTTTCTAAAGTCATGATGTGTGGAGTTGGGAATGTGGCTCAGTGGTAGAGTGCTTGTCTAGCATACATGAAGCCCAGGGTCTGGGTTTGATTCCTCAGTACCACATAAACAGAAAAAGCCTGAAGTGGTGCTGTGGCTCAAGTGGTAGAGTGCTAGCCTTGAGAAAACAAAGTTCAGAGAGAGTACCCAGGCCCTGAGTTCAAGCCTCAGTAGTGGCAAAAGGGAATAAAAATAAAAGAAAGTCATGATGTGAAGTTCAGGTTTCTTTGAAATGCCCACCCACCCCTTTTTCTCTCCCTCCCTTCTTTCTTTCTTTTTTTTCTTGAGACAGGGTCTCCCTGAGGCTATGATGGCTCCTGAACTCTTGCTCCAGTGCTGGAATTACCTGCAAGTGTCACCTTCAATTATGTTAACATCATTCTTATTTTGACAACCAAAATGCCCTCAGATTTGACCATCAGGAAACATCTAAACTGGCTCCAGTGTCCTTTGTCTTCTCTCCATCTTTCTTTGCATACTTCCTTTTTTTCTGGCACCACAAAATACCTCAGATAAAGCTGATATTTTCCCTGCCACAGCCTTAGAATCTGTCCTTTTTTCTAAGGAGCCTTGGTTTTTTTCTGGTAGAGAATGCCATTTAGAAATCAAGATTTGGGAACTAAGTATTATAGCTATATTTTAAGAGTTTTCCTCTTTTATTTGGAGAAAGTTTGAGTACCCATTGAGGACTTCCAATCACTCATTCTTTTTTTTTTGCCAATCCTGAGTCTTGAACTCAGGGCCTGAGCACTGTCCTTGGCTTCTTTTTGCTCAAGGCTAGCACTCTGCCACTTGAGCCACAGCACCACTTCTGGCCATTTTCTATATATGTAGTGCTGAGGATTCGAACCCAGGGCTTCATGTATACAAGGCAAGCACTCTATCATTAGGCCATATTCCCAGCCCCACTATCACTCATTCTATATTTATTGCTTGGAATTCTACTTTAAGGAAGTGTGTTCCTTTTTCTCTTATCTGTTTATATATCACTGTCGAGTTATAGATTTTTATTTTAACAAATTAGTTATAATCTACTGCTGTCATAATTTTCCTTGAGTTATTATTTTGATTATATTATTTTATTAAGCACATTCTATACAATTTATATTTCTCTCTCTTGTCTATTCTACTTAGATCACTCAAACATTTCTTGGAGGTGGTTGTTTAATAGTCTAGGCTAGAAGCTGGTGGTATTCACAATAGCACCAATACTTGAGAGCCTAGGGCAGAAGGATCACTTGAGTACACAAGTTGGAGACTGTCCCGGGCAACAGTGCAAGAACTCCATCTTGAAGAAGCAAAAATAACCCAGTTTAGAGATAGTAAATAGCTCACAAGAGGAATAGAAGATGGTAAGGGAGGTGGAGAGGGATTCAAGAGCTATTTAGGAGTTAAAATTGACACAGCTCATACCTGCTTTAGAGCTGAAAGAAACTATTTTACATATCAGAAATATGAGACATGGGGACTGGAGGTGTTGCTCAGTGATAGAATATGCACTTAGCAGTCTCAAAGCCCTGAGTTCATTCTCCAGCACCAAAAGGGGTGTGTGTGTGTGTGTGTGTGTGTGTGTGTGTGTGTGTGTGTGTGTGTGTGTGTGAAGTCATTCTCACCTAGTTCATCTAGAAAACAAAGGTGAGGTGAGTGTGATCGTTGTCCTGCAACAACTCCATGCCAGACCCTTCCTCCTAGGCGAATGGGTGAAATCCCCCAACCCAGAGTGAGCTCCCTGATGCTTCCCCATTTGAAGTCAGAAGTACACCGACTCTAATCAATCCCCAGCAAGCTTGGGAAAGGAATATACTTTCTAGACATCTCCCTGAATGTGTAACACCATTTGAGAGTTCCATAGGCAGAAATGAATGGCAGACAGTGCTGAGTTTAAGTTCTAGCTCTGCCACTTTCTAGCCATATGACTTAGGTAAGTTTATCCTTCCCTGAGTTAATTTTCTTCATCTGTAAAACAGGGATAACAATACCTGTTGAGATAGCACCTGGGCCGTGATGAATGGCAGTTATTATTATATCCAATCTTCCTAGTAACTTCTTGAGTAAGAGATTACTTAGCTTCATTTTATAAAAAAGAAAAATCAAAGATTAGGGAGGTCAGGCACTTGCAAATGTCAGCAAGTGAATTTCTGCTCCAGGAAAGCTATTGTAATTCCAGTGCACATAAAAGTGCCAGGCACACAGTAGGAATTTAATAAGTACTTATGAATGAATGAAATCAACCTAACTGACATAAAAGACTATGCAATTTTCATTTTCCCTGGGTTATGTCTGGACTGAAGACCTCAGCAAAGGCTGAAGGATACCTGGGCAGAGTTGAGACTCAGAACTTGATTTCTTGATTTTTTTTTTTTTTTTTTTTTGGCCAGTCCTGGGTCTTGGACTCAGGGCCTGAGCACTGTCCCTGGCTTCTTTTTGCTCAAGGCTAGCACTCTGCCACTTGAGCCACAGCGCCACTTCTGGCCGTTTTCTGTATATGTGGTGCTGGGGAATTGAACCCAGGGCCTCATGTATATGAAGCAAGCACTATTGCCACTAGGCCATATCCCCAGCCCGATTTCTTGATTTTTAATTCATTTTCTTTGCCTTTCACTAAGCTTCCTCCAAGACTGAACTTTCTTCAGCCTAAGATTGATATATCCATTTGTGTTTATTTGGGGCTATAGAACTGAGGCTTAAAATCAGGTCCTAAAGTTCTTGCTTAGTTTTTGCCACTGGAGTCTGATGCTCTACCACTACCTCACCCATGCCACCACTTCCTTTTTTCCCCTGGTTATTTGGAGATAGGAATCTCAGGGACTTTTCTGCTCCATCTCAGCCTCATACATAGCTAAGATTACAAATGTGAGCCCCTTGGCACCCAGCTCTCCAAACTCTGTCTTTCTTCTCACCCTTCTTGTGCTTAGTTCTATTCCTGGGAAAGACAAGAGAATATGACCAGGAGTTGGCATCTTCCTGTGGAAAAGTTGTTGAATCTTTCTGGAACTTGATTTCCTCATCTACAAGATGGGTAAATTGTCCTGTATTTTCCCAAAACTCTTGAGAAATTCAGTGGTATGCTTATCCACGTGAGAGTTAATTGATGAGTATCTCGTTGCCTAGCTTTCTGTTTCCTATATAGGCAGTTGTTCAGATGGGTAATTTACCTGTGTTTTTGACAGCGAGGGCTGAGGTTTTCCTTGGACAAAACTAGAAAGGGATGCCACTTATGTGCATTACCTTGGAAAAAGATTCCTCATGAGCTAGAGATGAACATTCAAAGTAAATATAAGAATTCAGAGGGGGCTGGGGATGTAGCCTAGTGGCAAGAGTGCCTGCCTCGGATACACGAGGCCCTAGGTTCGATTCCCCAGCACCACATATACAGAAAACGGCCAGAAGCGGCGCTGTGGCTCAAGTGGCAGAGTGCTAGCCTTGAGCGGGAAGAAGCCAGGGACAGTGCTCAGGCCCTGAGTCCAAGGCCCAGGACTGGCCAAAAAAAAAAAAAAAAAAAAAAGAATTCAGAGGATTTGAAAGCAGTGTTAGCATTGTACAGTATGGTACTATACACCTGTGATACTGGCATTGGAGAGGCTGAGGGAGGAGGAGAATTTGTTTCTTGTCTCAAAAAAAGCAATAAAAAAGTGAAAACACCAGCATGAAAAAGATTATTCATTGTTCTTGCTGCTTTGTTACTCTGTTTGGGGGGGGGAGGGAACTGGGGTTTAGATTCAGGGCTTTGTGCTTGTTAGGTAGGCACCCTACCATTTGATACATAGCTCAACCCTGTGTCTTTTAAAATACTTATTATTTTATAAATGTGATGTATGGGTGACAGTTACAAAAGTCATGTAATGAGTACATTTGTTTTTTGTCACCCTTTCCCTCCCTCTCTCTGGTTTTCCTTCCTGTCCCCATCCACAAGTTGTATAGTTCATTTTCAACATAGTGTCTTGTGTGTATCACTGCTATATTTGTTCATCCATTGTCCTTTCATTTCTGTGCTATTTTTAATCTTCAAATGATTGAACAAAGAAGAACAGCTTTGTTACTTTTTCTTTAGATGAGGTCAACTTATATAGGTCAGCCTCTTTCCTCAGGCTTCCCAAAGCTGAGATTCCTGGAGTGCCATATCCTGCTGGAACAAAGGAGATGTTTTTGTTTTGTTTTGTAGTACTACTATTGAACCTAGAGCCCTGCACATTCTTGGTAAATGTTCTACCATTTGAACTATGCCTCCAGTCCTTTTCTTTTTATTTTGAGATAGGATATTACTGTTACCTTTGCTAGGTCTAGCCTTAAATTTGAGATCCTCCAGCTTCCTGAGTTGATGGGATTCCAGGTATGCACTACCACATCCAGCTACAAAGATGTGTGTGTGTGTTTGTGTGTGTGTGTACACGCATGCCTACTATAGCTTGAACTCAGGGCCTCACATTCTTGCCTAGCTTCTTCACTTAGGGCTACCATTTGAGCCACAGCTCTACTTTGGGCTTTTTGGTGGTTAGTTGTAAATAAGTGTCTCACAGACTTTCTTGCCTGGGCTGAGTTTGAAACAGGATCCTCATATCTCAGCCTCCTGAATAGCTAGGATTATTTGTGTAAGCCACAAAGCTACAAAGGAGAGTACTGAGTTTTCACACATTGTTCACTCTTGGAAACAAAAGTAACATTTACCAGATACTCAAGGAAATGTTATGTGCCAGCTACTGTACACCTATTCTGTAAGTTGGGTATTATTCTCATTTCCATTTCAGAAGTTAGGGTTTATCCAAAGTCACATAACTAGAAAATAAGAGTGCTGGAAAGACAGGAAGGCTGGCTTGTCTGACTCCAGGTTGTGTGAGCTTCTACTTTTGTGCCCTGCTCCCTCAGGATGTCCTAACTTACATCCTGAAGTACAATCTACTTAATTATAATTAGGAACCATGACTAGGAAAAGTTAACCAGATACAAACCAATATCCCACTCCCAACACATTCAAGATTTTGATGAGGCTCTTTTTTTTTGGTGGCTTACCTGGAGATTAGCATCTAATGGACTTTCTTGCTGGGCTGGCTTTGAACTATGATCATATTTCAGCCACATGAGTGGCTAGGATCACAGGCATAAGCCAACAGTGCCCATTCCTAACTAAATATATATATGTGGAATATATTATTTTCAGACAATTTATATTACCTGCTCCAAAAATATATTTCAGTTGTCATTTTTTTTGTGCCAGTCCTGGGGCTTGAACTCAGGGCCTGAGCACTGTCTCTGGCTTCTTTTTGCTCAAGACTGGCACTGTACCACTTGAGCCATAGTGCTAATTCTGGCTTTTTTTTTGCCAGTCCTGGGGCTTGAACTCAGGGCCTGAGCACTGTCCCTGGCTTCTTTTTGCTCAAGGCTAGCACTCTACCACTTGAGCCACAGTGACACTTCCGGCTTTTTCTATATATGTGGTGCTGAGGAATCGAACCCAGGGCTTCTTGTATACAAGGCAAGCACTCTACCACTAAGCCACATTCCTAGTCGTTCAGTTGTCTTTATTTCAACTGCAAACCATGTAAGGTGCTAAGGATGTACAGGGTCACATAGATGTCTTTAAGTAAGTCATACCCTGGTAGGAGAGCACAAAATCAGCATGTGCACAAGTACTACAATATGTAAACAATGGGTGTTCAAACTATGTGCAGTAGCCCCACATCTGATAAATACGGATAGTCCTCAAATTCTTTTTTTTTTTTTTTTGGCCACTCCTGAGGCTTGGACTCAGGGCCTGAGCACTGTCCCTGGCTTCCTCTTGCTCAAGGCTAGCACTCTGCCACTTGAGCCACAGCGCCACTTCTGGCCATTTTCTGTATATGTGGTGCTTGGGAATCGAACCCAGGGCCTCATGTGTACGAGGCAAGCACTCTTGCCACCAGGCCATATCCCCAGCCCTAGTCCTCAAATTCTATAGATGCTTGATATATGTGAACAAAGTACTGTTTTGTTTTATTTTCTAATGCTTGGGATAAACCCAGGGCTCTTAGTAAATGCTAGGCAATCTACCACTGAGGTAAGGATATATATATATATATATGTATACATATATATACACACACATATGTACACATATATATGCACGTATGCATACACACATGCATATGTTGTGCTTACACATACATTTTTCAAGCTGTTTAGTTGCAGTACAAACCACAAATGTGTACACACTGCATATAGAACAATTGAAAATATTCATTAAAATTCTGACAGCAATGATTCTTTGGGGGCAAGAATAGAAAATAGCTGAGAGGGTTCTCTCTCTCTGTAACCCTGGATGAAATAAATACTTCTACTCAGGAGTAAAAAAATCCATGGGAGTGAGCAACTTCCGGTCTTCCCTTTTTCAAAGCCGGAGGTGCCAGTGCGTATGACTGGGAACCTAGTTTGTTTTTTCCCCACACTCGGGCAACCAGAAAAGGTTCCAAGAAATCAGCAACTAGAAGTCGTCTTCCCTGCTCCATACTGAAAAGCCCAAGCAAAAAGGGACCGGGAACACTGGGGCGGGGCTGGAGACCAGGTTGAGGTCTGGCAGGCTCTTAAGTGTTTGTTTGCATTTGTGCCAGTTTGGGCCCACCACCCACATACGCTAGCTCCTCTTCCGGTCTGTCTGTAGAGTGCGCATGCGCACCACTGGCCTTTAAACGTGCACCACCGGTCCATCCGGAAAGAGGTTCCGGCAAACATATTACAGTCTTGCTCCTCCGCTGCTGAGGTGAACTATTTTTTCAATCGTTAGTACTTTTAAGTAATCGCTTCCAAATAGGAAATTCATAGCAGCTGATTTAGCTCAGTCTCCACAGGATGAAGGCTTATTTGGGCTTAGCCTGACGCAGGTAGGCGAGGCTCAGACCATTCCGCGGAGGGATCTGATTTGTTGTGGTGAGAAGTTGGGGGGGGGGGGGAGACGCTGACAAACCAAGATGGCGGCTGTGGAGTCCGCGGTTGTTGGGACTTAGCCGGGGTGGTGAAGCTTGCGGTAGTTGGGTGGCGGTGGCAGAGTTTGGGAAGAACTGAATAGGACGAAAAGGTGGCATCGATAGTTTCAGCCTGGGACATTCAGATCGCGGCAGCCACACGCTCCCTCCAGGCCCTCGGCGGGCGGCGGCTGACCCGCTAAGGCCTAGTCTCTGAGAAGTGCCTCGGTTTGAAAAAGCGGCGGCGCCATGAGGCCTTAGGGGTGATCTGAGTCCTGCTGGCCCAATCCTCGGGCCCACCATGGAGCTGGGGTCCGACGATTTCCTACCGCCACCGGAGTGCCCGGTGTTCGAGCCTAGCTGGGCCGAGTTCCGAGACCCTCTGGGCTACATCGCGAAAATCAGGCCCATCGCCGAGAAGTCGGGCATTTGCAAGATCCGCCCACCTGCGGTAAGACCCCGGGGCTCGCTGTCGCTGGGGGAGAGGCTCGGGATGGAGAGCTAGAGTAGCCGGCTGTGAAGTATGGGGCGGTGGGCACCTCGAGATGTGGGGAAGGTGGGGTAGCTGGGACCGTTGTAGATGCTGCGTGGGCCTGAGAAAAGGTGCTGGAGCCAGGGGTTTTCATGGTGTAAGGCGCACAAGTGATCCGGGATCTGAGACTCACCCTCATCCTTGTTCTTCAGAATCACTCTGGGTTCAAAACAAGACGCCTAGTGAGCCAGGAGAAGATCAGATATGCCCCCTGAACATCTTTAGTTACTTCGCACCACCCAGGTCAAGGCTGCACTAAATAAAACCTTTCTAATGTCTCTGTCAACACTTCCCTTAAGGCAGGCTGTGTAGTGTAGTGGAAAGCGCACAACTCTGTAGGGAGGCTGGTCTGAGTTCTAAACTCCACTTTGAAGCTTAGCAGCTGTGTGACCTTGAACAAGTAACAATCTCTCAAAGCCTGTGAAATGGGTCCCAGGGATTGTTATTTTTCTAGGGTTGGATTAAACTAGGTAGCATCTGTGCATAGTATGCACTTTCTAAGTGGTAATTACAGAGACTGGGAAGGTGTTTGATGTGATCATCGGTTTGCTCCTACCTGGGTTGACTCATATTTACTCATACCTTGTCAGGCCAATTCGTCTATGATGATGTCCTGACCTGGTGGATTAGCCAGGAAATCAGTATCCCTGGGAATGCTGTCTTTGCCTTCCCCAAGGAGGGTTCAGGGGATTGTCCCATTTTCCTAGTTGATGGCCTTTCCTGCCCATCACACAACCCTCCGTCCACCCAGGCTTCACTTTGTATAGAGAGGTTTGGAATAGTCTGCTTGCTAATGGTGTGTGAGGCCCTTCAGAAGGTTTCTACTATATTCTGGACCTGGTTGTTGGTCGTCCCAGAGAATAGAGCTTTCTTGGACCCCCAGAAACAGTGGAGCTACAGAATTCTGCCCCATTTGGAACACGATTCACAGATATCAGCCAGCAACAAAGGGCATATCTTTCCTTCTAGGCCTGGTTAGGCCAGAAGTAGTGCTCCAAAGGCCAGGACAGTTGTTTAGTGACCACTTGGGACTCCAGGCTAGAGTAATGTTTTTTGAGTGTGTTTTAGGATGAGCCTCATTCCCACCTGAGGAAGGCAATACTAGTCTCTATCCAGCTTGGCACTTGTGGTGTTCAGCCACAGATCTGGGCTGGTTTCAGATAGATCCTCTGGGAGGTATTGGATAAACTAATTTTTTCCTTGTTGGAGCCTGGCCACAAGTCTCTGAGGTATCCTTATCCATGGTGAAGGAGTGGCAATGAGTAGTTAGAGGTCAAGAAGACCATGAGAAGGAAGAGGCTGGAGTCTTACTTGGGTGGCCTTTAAGGAGGCACTCCCTGAAGTGGTCAAGCAGGCTTATAGGAAAGAAGCCTATTTGACATCAGTTGAGGTTAAAATTTCTTTTTTTCACCCTTAGACTTAATCTGGACAGGCTTGCCTTCTTCAGGTGCTGTTTTCCCTGCCTTGGGTGACCAGGAAAAGGAAGAGAGACTTGTTCCTTGTGTCATGTTTATGGCCAGCAAGGGACTGAGACAGTCCTTTGGTAGTCTTCTTTTCTGCTTCAACAGTGGGCCTCCCTCTAGTTCCAGAAACCTTGCTCTTGGCGTTTTTTTTTTGCTGGTTTGTTTTTTTATTTTCTAGGGGTTGCTTCTAGGCCACCTTTAGGCATCTGAGTATCTTCTGGTTGGAACTTAAAATACCAAGTGATGCTTGGGCCTAGGGTAGAAACCTATGTGTGAGTTTCTATGTATGCCTAGGAATTGGAGGGTTTTCTGATGAAAAATGGTTTGGAGTGTGTATTGCTGGGTAAGGGAGTGCTAGACTTAGATAGGTGGTTGGGAGGACAGTTCCCTGGAGTAGACCCAAGGGAACCTGGGAAGATTGTGCTTCCTATATCGATTGCCAACCTCACTATCATCACATCCTAATGCTGTCCAACTGAACATAGTTTGCACATAGTACGGGACTGAAGACAGGAAGTTTGCTGGACCTTTCCCAGCTATCTGTTGCATGCATAGCTCCTGCTCTAGGATTCTTACTCTGCAATTTCCTGTCAGGTGCTTAATGTTGCACTGATACTTGTCTAGAACTTGATTTATCAGGAAAGGTGCAGGGAGTTTCGAGTTTGAATACCTTTCCACCTGAGTTATCTGAGCTAAGGGGGGGTACCTTACTCTGATGTGAGGCAAGAAAATATAGGGAGTTTGGGTTTGAGCCATAACACTTTAACTTACATTTTTTCACACTGCTTTTCTGAGCCCCAGGTGTTTTCCACCTGTTTTCTGTGGGGCTTGGGGGTGGTAAAGAATATGTGTACATGCAGTTGGGAATCTTCTGGCCCCTTTTCTGAAGGTAGGTGCTCAGGGAGGTCAACAGCTGTTTTTTTTTTTTTTTTCTTCACTTCTTCCTCTCCTAGTTCCGTGTGTGTGTGTGTGTGTGTGTGTGTGTGTGTCTGTGTCTGTGTCTGTGTCTGTGTGAATGCTGGTAGCTGGTGAAGGCTGGTACAAAGCCTTGCATAGTGGTCAGAAGACATGGGATCTAGTGTTGTTGACTGTACCCTTAACTCTGCATGTGGTTTTGGAGAAATTCCATTTCACTAGGTCTCACTTTCCCCATTTGTAAAATAAGGGCACTGATCTGGGTTATTGTAGGATCTTTTTGCCATCCCAGTTGGAGCCAAGGTTCTGGGAATGGTGCTAGGGAATTGGTAGTAGTGAGGGCTGGGAAGGAGATTCTTTTTTTTTTTTGCCAGTCCTGGGGCTTGAACTCAGGGCCTGAGCACTATCCCTGTCTTCTTTTTGCTCAAGGCTAGCACTCTACCACTTGAGCTACAGCGCCACTTCTGGCCGTTTTCTATATATGTGGTGCTGAGGAATCAAACGCAGGGCTTTCAAGCACTCTTGCCACTAGGCTGTGTTCCTAGCCCCTGGGAAGGAGATTCTTCACAGCCATATTTTGGTGAAGACAGCAAATGTTCCCCCTTGGCAGATCAGAGTCTTTACTTTCATCATCTTTCTCTGATTTCCCCCTCCCCAACTCCTTCTATTTGTTACCACAGTGGGGCATCCTAGCTCTTAGCACCCATCGCCAGGCTTCCTCCTCCTCTGCCTCTTCTTTCACCAGGCATGTGTATGAAAGAGGATTCACAGGAAGCTTTCCAGACCTGCTGAGTGATGTAGATTCTCACTCTTTCCTGCAGTGTTTATGTCAGCCCCTTAACTACTAGAATAGACATAGAATAGACATACCTTTAAATCCTGTCAAGACCAGAGCAGAGCAACTCTGTGACTATAATTGGATGGCAGGGGTCAGCCTTAGATGTCAAGTCTTAATGGAGACTTCTTTGAATAACATTTTCATTTGATAACTAGTTTAATTTTCCCTATTCCTTTTGTGAGGAAGCCAGGGCACAAGTTCATATGCCTGTCTTATCAGATGAAAAAACAGATTAAGAAATGTTAGCTCTTCAAGCTAGTAAGTAGTGGAGCTACAACATGAAGCCACATCTTCTGGTTCCAGATCCTATGTGTTTTCAGTACTCCAGATTGTGTCCTGCCTAGGGATTGAGGAGTTACTGTAGGTATGTGGAAGGCTTAGGTTCAAAAGGTTCCATTTCTCTGTTTCTTAAAATCCTGGCACTATTGTTGGGAGCAACTTAGGAGAAGTTTAATAGGGCATGTTCATGGGGACTTAGATATAGACAAGGGGCTTTTAGGCCTTGTTGTGAATTTTAGGGATTGATAGGAGTGGCTAGCAGCCTGAGACACAGGATGAATGGGTGCTGAGGTAGGCTTGGTGTTCTCTTATTTTACACTATACTGGGATAACCCAAATTCTTTTTCCCTTTCTATTCTCTTAGGACTGGCAGCCACCCTTTGCTGTGGAAGTCGACAACTTCAGGTTTACTCCCCGAATCCAGAGGCTGAATGAGCTAGAGGTGAGAAGACTAGCAACTGGTAGTAGGGTTGGGACAATGGATACCTGAGGTTGGATCCTACTTCCCTCATACCTTCGTACCTAAGGTACTTTATCTTTAGTGTCCCCAGGTCATGGAGGAAACATTAGCATTCCAAATAAAACTAAAGGCAGGGGCATTTATCTGAGTTGATAGTTCTTTCCTACAAAAGTTTGCTACTTCTAAAGCTCCCCTATCCTGGTGGTTCACCCCTGTAATTCTAGGTACTCAGGAGGCCGAGGTCTGAGGATCGTGATTCAAAGCCAGCCCAGACAGGAAAGTCCATGAGACTCTTATCTCCAATTAACCACCAGAAAACTGGAAGTGGTGCTGTGGCTCAGGTGGTGCTAGCCTTGAGCTGAAGAGCTCAGGGACAGCCACCAGGCCCAGAGTTCAAGCTCCATGACTGACCAAATATATATATTTATCTCTCTTGTCAATACCTATTCTGCCTCGGTCAAAAAAAGAGAAATAGGGGCTGGTTGATATCGTTTCTTCTCTTATCCAACCCTGCCCCTTTTCTCCCTCGCTCCCCTTTCTCCTTTTTTTTTTTGCCAGTCCTAGGCCATGAACTCAGGGCCTTAGCACTGTCCCTGGCTTCTTTTTTGCTCAAGGCTAGCACTCTGCCACTTGAGCCACAGCGCCACTTCTGGCCATTTTCTGTATATGCGGTGCTGAGGAATCGAACCCAGGGCCTCATGTATACGAGGCAAGCACTCTTGCCACTAGGCCATATTCCCAGCCCTTTCTCCTTCTTTTGACTGACCGTGGCCTTATAATATATGATTTATTCATAGTCATGGGCTTCCTACCTTCTCTCCACGATACTTCGTAAGTTGGGGAATAAAGAAGGGTTAAAAACCCAAGAACTGACCTGTGTAGAGGCTAGAATAGGGACTTGTCAGGTAGATTCTACCTTTTTACTTTTGTTCTATGCAGAAAGCCCAGACTCTAGGGCTAGGAATATGGCTTAGTGCTTCCCTAGCATGCATGAAGCCCTGGGTTCGATTCCTCAGTACCACATAAACAGAGAAAGCCAGAAGTGGCGCTGTGCCTCCAGTGCTAGCCTTGAGCAAAAAGAAGCCACGGACAGTGCTCAGGCCCTGAATTCAAGCCCCAGGACTGGCCAAAAAAGAAAGTCCAGACTCTAGTGTATGGGCAGTTAGTTTTTCACTAGGGGCTTGAGAATGCCCTGGGACAATGAGAGTGTGTGCTCTGAAGCCAGTTCTAGGAAAGGCTTTGAAATTCTCTATGGAAGATGAAGGTTAGACCAGTGCATCACTGCACCCTCATGTATCCATAAACTTCATTAGATGTGATAGATGAGATTGGGATTATCTGAATACTCTTAACCTTAAAGCTTACTTGTCTTTTTTGTTCAATGGTTATTCAATTTTTTTTGTTGGTCCTGAGGCTTGAACTCAAGGCCTGGGCTCTGTCTGTGAGCCTCTCTGTGCTCAAGGCTAGCACTCTACCACTTGAGCCACAGCAGCACTTCTGGCTTGTTCTGTTTATGTGGTACTGAGGAATCAAACACAGGCCTTCATGCATGCTAGGCAAGCATTCTATTGCTGAGCCACATTACCAGCCCCAGATTACTTGTTTTTGTTTTTTGTTTTTTGCCAGTCCTGGGGCTTGAACTCAGAGCTTGAGCACTGTCCCTAGCTTCTTTTTGCTCAAGGGTAGCACTGTACCACTTGAGCCACAGCGCCACTTCCAGCTTTTTCTGTATATGTAGTGGTGAGGAATCAAACCCAGGGCTTCATGTATACGTGGCAAGCACTTTACCACTAGGCCATATTCCCAGCTCCAGCTTGTTTTTAAGACCAGAGTTCCTTAACTTTAGCAGTTTGAGCCAGGTGATTTTTTTCTGTATTCCTGAGCCATATCCCAGCCCTACATAAGAAGTTAAATGTGTTCTTTTGAAGTCCTCAGTCCCCTTAGGCTTAGATACAATTCTAAAGTTTCCAGGGGACCTTCACTTGTCCTCTCTTTAAATCCACCACTCTGGGATAAGACGAATAGGCAATTATTTTATCTTCCTTTTCCAATGAAACTCAGGAGTCCCAAGAATGGAACTGATTTTGTTCAAGGCTATATAGCAGATCAGTAACAGAGGAAAGCTAAGTCTATTTGACACCCAGGTGCTTGCTGTATGACTTAATTTCTCTGAGCCTTTGTATTTCCTGTCTGTATGAGAGATGATAATAGTCACACAATCAATACTCACACAACTCTTATCAGAGAGATTGGGTGAGGATGTACATAAAGCTTTGGCCTTTTTGATACCCTCTTGTGGGAGATGAGAGAGAGAGTGGTGGGGCTAAGCACTGCCTAAAACTTGGGATCCAGTTCATTGGGAGAATCCCTGGGTAGTGTATATAGGCTGCTTCTTTGTTCCCTTTTCTCTTAAGATTGGGCCAAGGATGGCCAGTCTCTAAGATATTTCTTCTTCAGGCCCAGACGAGAGTAAAACTGAACTACTTGGACCAGATTGCTAAATTCTGGGAAATCCAGGGCTCTTCCTTGAAGATTCCCAATGTGGAACGGCGAATCTTGGACCTCTACAGCCTCAGCAAAGTAAGAACAGGTTTTTCCTCCAATAACCCCTACCCCTGTCCTAGTAGCTTTATTGCTCTGGCGGGGGGCTCCCCATGGTGTGCATATTGGGTTACATAGGATGCAATGGAAGTGGCATTAACCTGGTAGCATACAAGTTGTCATCAGAATGACTTGGCATATCTTGTTGCAATTCAAGGCTTGGAAAAGGAGGTAGCATCCATTGAAGTGAGGGGTTACCATTGTTCTCATTGCCCTTTTTACATGCTGCTCCATCATGCACATATACACAGCATATCCATGTCCTTTCTTGCCTGTTCTTTTAGATTGTGGTGGAGGAAGGTGGTTATGAAGCCATCTGCAAGGACCGTCGATGGGCACGGGTGGCCCAGCGCCTCAACTACCCACCAGGCAAAAACATTGGTTCCCTATTACGCTCTCACTATGAACGCATCGTTTATCCCTATGAGATGTATCAGTCCGGAGCCAACCTTGTGGTAAGAATTCCAGGCTAGTGTGGTGTAAGACTTTAGCCCCAGCTGCAGCTTGCCATGCTTGATCGTCCCTTCCTAATACTGAGGTTTGAATTCAGAGGCTCATGCTTGCTAAGCAAGTGCTTTACCACTTGAGATATACCTTCAGCCAGCCCTTTTTGCTTTTAGGTTATTTTCAGATAGTGTATTATTTTTTTTTTCCTTGGGATCAGCCTCAGATCTACATCTTCCCACCTATGTCTCCCATAAAGCTAGAATTACAGGCATAAATTGCTATGCCTGGCTTGTTTGTGGAGATGGGATTTTTTTTTTTTTTTTTGCTTTGGTTTGCTTTGAACTGAGATCCTCTCATTCTCTACATACCAAGTAGCTGGGATTGTAAGCATGTGCTACCATGCCTTGCCAAACTTAGGCTCTTAATAGAACTGGTTCCATAGACTGGATACCCCAGAGCTAGACCTTACCCATATACCTAGTGTGCTTTTGTCTCTTACCATACTGCCCAGGATTAGAGGTTTTAGGATTTTCTGTAGGTCTAGCCTGTTACTTGACAAGGTCTTCACTGACAGGAATCAGAGATGAGAGAAGTCTTTTGGTCTAGCTAGGTCTGTGGGAGATGGTTGAGTAAGTTGGAATGACATAAGCAAAGTCTATGAGAATTCTCAAAGAGTGTTTGGTGCCATTGATAAAGAAAAATTAAACGGGCTACTCGTGTAGGTCACAGAGTGAATCACAACTCTAGTGGCCATTAGATAAGAATGAAGCCTTTGGTTTGTGGAGCCACAGTCCCATGCTAATTTCTTCCTTTCATCTTTTCCCAGCAGTGTAACACACGTCCATTTGATAATGAGGAGAAGGACAAGGAATACAAACCCCACAGCATTCCCCTTCGACAATCTGTGCAGCCTTCCAAGTTCAACAGCTATGGCCGGCGGGCTAAGAGACTGCAGCCAGATGTGAGTACTTCTAACATAGAACTGCTCCTTTCCCTCTCAGTGACTGTAACTGTATTCCCTATTGCACAGTCTCTTCTCTCATTCTTTTGAGTTCTTAAGCAATCATGTGTATCTGGCTTCATTCTTGCTTGTTTCTACCTTCTCGGCAAAGTTGAATCTTGAACTGTTGTATGTCTGCCCTTGCATGTCTTTTTCCTTTTTTTACTTAGTCTGCTCATAGAGGTGGAAATCTTCCTTTCCTTCTGTCTGAATCCTACCTTTAGGCAGAATCTTACATGCTGTGTATTTTTCTTGGCACCAGGGATACAGTAGAGAAGAAGATAAGTACTGTCTCTGGGATATTGATAAATGACATTTAGCAAATCATATACTTATTGCCATTTATTGGAAATGTCTTGTTGATTTGTTTATAATGTGGTATAGTGGTTAGAACTCCTGTTTCCTAGGCAAAAACTCTTCCAGTTGATCCACACTTAACCTCCAGCCCTACCAGTGTTAGAGTTTGTAATATATCTTATTGTTAATTTCTCTTATCACTGAAAGATAGGAGGTAATACTCTCTTTTTTTGATGGGGGGGAGGGGGATGTTTGTTCATGGGGCTTGAACTCTGGGTCTGGGCACAGTCCCTGAACTCTTCAGTGCAAGACTAGCACTCTATCACTTTAGCCACAGCAGGACTTCTGGTTTTCTAGTGGTTAATTGGAGATAAGAGTCTCATGGACTTTCCTGCCTGGGCTGGCTTTGAACTATGATCCTTAGATCTCAGCCTCCTGAGTATCTAGGATTACAGGTGTGAGCCACTGGCACCCGGTGTAGGAGTTAATATTCCTGTTTTAGGGTCAGGAAAGCTGAGATCCTGTCTTTTTGTAAAAATTTACTTTATTGTTATTATGGAAGTGATATACAGTTGCATTTACATGTGTCAGGTAGTAACCATTTCCTTTCATATAGTGTCATCTATTCCCTCATTCTCTCCCATTCCCTCTGCCCCACCTCAACCCACAAGTTGTATAGCTCACTTTCATCGATGTTCATTGCATTCCACTGCTCTACTTTCTTTTTTCTTTTTTTTGCCAGTCCTGGGTCTTGAACTCAGGGTCTGAGCACTGTCCCTGGCTTCTTTTTGCTCAAGGCTAGCACTCTGCCTGCCACTTGAGCCACAGCACCACTTCTGGCCTTTTCTGTTTATGTGGTGCTGAGGAATTTAACCCAGGGCTTCATGCTTGATAGGCAAGCACTCTACCACTAAGCCACATTCCCAGCCTGTACTTTTTCACCCTCTTCCTCAGATTCCTTGCCTTCCCCCCACCCTCCCACAGATATGCATGTGAATACATCGTATATAAGGTAAAGAATACAGAATCAAATGAATGAAAAAACAAATTTAAAAAAGTCTTATTTCCATATCCTTGGAGTTCATTTCAGTATGTATATTATTTCTTATAAATATATGAAGGGATGCTTAGGCATTGCATCTTTATGATTCTCTTCTAAGACTGTCCTGTTTTGGTTTCGTTGTATGTGAGTGTCTAGAATCCTGTGTAGTTTGTCATACCCCAGTGCATTTTATATCTAACTTCGCATATCAGAGAAAACATGTGCCATTTGTCTCTCTGATCTTGGTTTACCTCACTTAACATGGTTTATTCTAGTTCTATCCATTTTTTCCCTGCAAATGACATTATTTTTTCTAATGGCTATGTAAAATCCCAATGTATATAGGTACCACATTTTTTTGGATTGAGATCCTATCTGTAATTCCTTTCCAAGAGAGAGAATTTACATATGCCTAGTCTCCAAAAAGCAACTCTGAATTCTTGTTCTGATCTCTGTGCCTAAGGCCCTGGCATGAAGTTGAATGAGCTATTCTCTTAGGATAGGACAGCTTGCTCCATATAATCATTTCCCTTTTTTGTACCAGTCCTGGAGTTTGAACACAATACCTTTCTCTTTCACTTGGCTTTTTCCACTTTAGGCTGGTACTCTATGACTTGAGCCACACACACCTCTACTTTCAGCCCCTTGCTGATTAATTGGAGATAACAGTCTAGGGACTTGTCTGCTTGAGCTGGCTTCCAAACTTAATCCTCAGCCTTCAGAGAATCTAGAATTACAGACATGAGCCACTAGTGCTCAGCAGCAATATAGTAAGTAATCTTGATTTATTTCCTTCTTTCTTCCTAGCCGGAACCCACTGAGGAAGACATTGAGAAGAACCCAGAGCTCAAGAAACTACAGATCTATGGAGCAGGCCCCAAGATGATGGGCCTGGGCCTAATGGCCAAGGATAAGACTCTGCGTAAAAAAGGTGAGTCTTAATATACTGGAATTGTCCTCAACTGTAAGGGCCCCAGATCTGTTTAGAGCCATTTTTTTTTCTTCTAGATAAGGATGGGCCTGAGTGTCCCCCCACTGTAGTGGTAAAGGAGGAATCAGGTGTGGATGTGAAGGTGGAGTCAGCCTCACCTAAGACCTTCCTGGAAAGCAAGGAGGAAGTGAGTCACAGCCCAGAGCCCTGTACCAAGATGACAATGAGGCTGCGGAGGAACCACAGCAATGCCCAGTTTGTAAGGACTAAACCCTAACTTCTAATGCTCTTCCCATCATGTTCAATGAACATTTTTCCAATATGACACTAGACCAGGTTACATTAGCATAAAATAAACCTGGTGGGTCTTGCTGTCTGGTAGTTCACTTAATTGGGGGAAACAATGCCAACTTATTTGGAACAAAGAATAAAAAAGGCTGAGTAAGTACTGTTAACATGGAGTGCTAGAAGGGTCCAGAGGAAGGAGACTCTATTCATTAATTTGGGATAGAGCTGAGCTCCTCATCCTGTGGCCTCATTCCCCATCCCTGCCCACCTCACTTCTCTGCTATAGCCTTGCCGAATTATTTATAAATATGTTTAAGTTTTTTGTCCCCAAGATGCCTCATGCATTTTCATTTCTATATCCTTTGCCCATGTTGTTTTTTCTGCCTGAAAGAGTAGCCTTCATGCTCTGTTCCATTGCCAGTCTTCACTTTGTCTTCAGATTTTAGCCAGTTTGAAATGTTAAATGAAATCCTTCCTTAAGTCTGTCTCTCCTCATCTCCAAGTGATATGAATACTTCCTTCTCTAGGCTCCCATAGTACTTCTAGTCATGGGCCACTATTGACAGGTTTTAATTTTTGTGAATATACACCTTTCAAGTACTGGAGAGCACATACCATGTCTTCCTCATTTTTGTGCAGAAGTTCAGTGTAGTGAGTGAACCCAGGTTCAGTAAATATTGAATTAATAAATCTAGGAAGATTAACATCAATAATGAATGTTTTTACAGCTCTGCCCACTTATTTGGGGGGAAATGATAACATTGAATTCCAGACTTCTCAAGACTAGCCTATATAGGGCCATGGATGATCTAGTTGGTAAGCACAGTAGATTTCTAATGGAGAACTCCGGAGGAGGACACTCTCTGGAGTGGCCTTGTCTTTGAAGCCTGGACAGGGCCTATGTTGGTAAATTTTTGCCTCCTTCCTTTGGCAGATTGAGTCATATGTGTGCCGGATGTGTTCCCGAGGGGATGAGGATGACAAGCTCCTGCTCTGTGATGGATGTGATGATAATTATCACATCTTTTGCCTGCTCCCTCCTCTTCCTGAGATTCCAAAAGGTGTCTGGCGGTGCCCAAAGTGTGTCATGGCGGTAAGACCTCCCCAGCCCCAGTTCAACTGAAGACTTTCTTCTTTCATCTGGCTTGATTGAGGGCAGCCTCTTAGCTTAGCTACAGTCTTACGTTTTGGGTTCCCTGGGTATTGCTATGCTGGACAGAGTTGTGGGAAAAAGGAAAAGAGCACCCAACCTTTACCTCTGTTCTCTGGAAGCTCCCAGACTGTCTATATGGGATGCTAAGTCTCATGATGAGAGAAACTTTTTGTTGATGTCACCAAATGTTAAGCAGATACTAAATTATTAGAAATTCTAAGGTGAAACAGGTGAGCAGAGAGGAAAATCATTTAAAAGTAACAGGGAAGATGTCAGGAATGAGCACTGAAGGACAAGAATTAAATTTTTTTTGATGGAAATAGAAGTATGACTCAAGGAGTAGAGCACCAGCCCTGAGTGAAATTGAGAACTTGAGTCTATAGGTTTAAGCCCTATTATTGGCACAAAGATAAAGTTTGAAAAAGAAGAAAAACACCTAAGTGCTGAGTAGTCTAAAGAGAAATTATTTTTGCCAGTCCTGGGGCTTGAACTCAGGGCCTGAGCACTGTCCCTAGCTTCTTTTCGCTCAAGGATAGCACTCTATTTCTTGAGCCACAGCGCCACTTCCCGCCTTTTCTATATATGTGGTGCTGAGGAATCAAACCCAGGGCTTCATGCATGCTAGGCAAGAACTCTACCACTAAGCCACATCCCCAGCCCTAAAGAGATTTTTGTTGAGACAGGATCTCACTATGCAGTCCTGGCTGTCCATGAACCTTTTGCCGTAGCGTCATGAGTGTGGTGATTACAGGTGGGCACCACCATGCCCAACTAGAAATAAAAAATTTTATAAAATGTTCTCTTGATTTTCAAGGTTTGTTTTCTATGTGTGCATGTGTGTTTTGCTGTGGATTACTTGAGCGATGTCTCCAGCCTTAGGCTGTTTTTATTAGTGATGAAGTGTTTAGAAGAGGTGGGCAGGTGTTCTAGAGTGGGGAACAGGGAATTGGCAAGAGCAGAGGATGTTTTGAGAGATTGTGCTTAGGATGTATAGGAAAAATGAGAACAGCGAAAGCAGCAGTGAGGGAGGACGCTTGGGAAGTCTGACAGGTCTGTTTCGTGTGAGTGTTCTGCCTTCATTGATATTCTACCAGTTTATCTTTATTTCCTTCTGGGTTTATGGAGATAAGACTCTGATAGTCTCACCTTATCATAGTGACTGACCATGCTTGAGAGAACTATGTGCATGTGAGCATATATGCACATGCACAGATGAGCAAAACCAGGTCAGTGCTGGACGGTGCTGGAGATCTAGTGGGGGACAAGTTTAAATATCATTAGGGTCAGAGATGAAGTATATCAGCTCTATCTGGCTTTCTTTGCTAAGTGTTATGATCCAGTCTTTCTTCAGAAATGAGCAGTGTGTGTGTGTGTTTCTAATTCTGGGGTACATACACTTAATTAAAACCATGAACATGGTTACAAGTCAGGAAGGCACATATTATGTCTTCTGAGATAGTGAAGAACAAAAATAGTGCTGGGTTTGATATTGTAGAAGTTGCTACCTTCATTTTCTACAACACAAGGCAATAGAATATTCAGTGCCATTTTTCTGGGCTCACTTAGCTGCGAAGGGAGGGGAAAACTGGGAGAGTGCAAAGGAAAGGGTGACATTGTCCAAAAAGAAATGTACTCACTACCTGACTTATAAAACAGTAACCCTTCTGTATATCACCTTTATAATAATTTAAAACTCCAAAAAACATCTTCCCTAAGAACCAAGAACCCTGTGTGCACTAATTTTATTAGGAAAGTGTTCATAGAAAAGAATGGGGGATTGACATCAGAAGTCATGGTTTACATCACAAAGGTAGGTTTTTTTTAATACTAGGATTTGAACTCAGCACCTTATACTTGCTAGGTGGTGGGCGCTGTATCACTTCAAGCCTAAACTGTATCCTGGGTCTCACATTTTGTTCCTCTTGGGAAGTTCTCAAACAGCAATCTTCCTACTTATGCCATCCACCTAGCTGGGGTGACAGGTGCCATATGCTTATTTGTTGAGATGGAGTCTCCCTAACATTTTGTCTAGCCTGTCCTTGAACCTCAGTCCTCTTGGTATTTTCCTTCTGAGTAGCTGCATTTACAGGTATAGCCACGGCTCCTGGCTATCGATAGTAATATATTAAAGGAAGGAAGGAGCATGGCGCTACAGTGATAATGGAGCACTTCCTGGAGATTATCTGGGAGGAGGGACTGAAATTGATTTGTTGGTTGGTTTGTTTTGTTTTCATTTTTGGTCCTTCTAGAAATAGGACCTAGGCCCTTGTATATGCCAGGCAAGTTTGCCACTGAGCTAATATCTTCAGCCTTTGATTATTTGTGGTAGAATCTGGCTATATAGTCCAGGTTTGCACTTGTGTTATTTGTCTTTCAGTACTGAGATTATAGGTGTGTGTGACCATGTCCTGGTTATCTGTCTGTCTGTATATCTATCTATCTATCTATCTATCCTATGCATGCATGCATAGCAGTCCAGGGACTTGAACTCAGGGCCCAGGCACTATTCCTGAGCTTCTTTTGCTCAAGACTAGCACTCTAGGGGCTGGGAATATGGCCAGAAGTGGCGCTGTGGCTCAAGTGGCAGAGTGCTAGGCTTGAGCAAAAAGAAGCCAGGGACAGTGCTCAGGCCCTGAGTCCAAGCCCCAGGAATGGAAAAAAAAAAAAAAGACTAGCATTCTACCACTTGTGCCACTGCACCACTTCCAGTTTTTTCTGTTTATGTGGTACTAAGGAATGGAACCCAGGGCTTCATGGATGCTAGGTAAGCACTCTACCACTAAGCCACATTCTCAGCCCCTACAAGTTATTTTTTTTTCTTTGTATTGGTACTGGGGCTTAAATTAGGGCCTGCATGCTATTCAGGAGCTTTTTCACTTGAGGCTAGAGCTCTACCACTTCAGCTACAGCTTCACTTTAGCTTTTTGGTGGTTAATTGGAGGTAAGAGTCTCATGGCCTTTCCTGCCCAGGCTGGCTTTGAATCATAATCCTCAGATCTCAGCCTGTAGAGTAGGTAGAGTTACGGGTATAAGCCACTGGTGTTTACTTGGGCTTTATGTCCTTTATATTTATTTATGTATTTAGTTAGTTTTTTTGCCAGTCCTGGGGCTTGAACTCAGGGCCTGAGCACTATCCCTGGCTTCTTTTTGCTCAAGGCTAGCATTCTAGCACTTGAGCCACAGTGCCACTTCCGGCTTTTTCTATATATGTGGTACTGAGGAATCGAACCCAGGGCTTCATGTATATGAGGCAAGCACTTTTACCACTAGGCCATATCCCCAGCCCCTATATTTATTTTTTGTTTTAGTGTTGATACTGGGGCTTGAACTCAAAGCCTTTCACTCTTGCTTAGCTCTTTCACTCAAAGCTGGAGCTCTAGGGTTTAAGATACAGTTCCACTTCTGGCATTTTGCTTATTAATTGGATATTATTTTTTGGTATGGGCTGGCTTCCAACCAGGATCCACTGATCTCAGCCTCTTGAGTAGCTGAGATTGACATGTGGTATCAGCACCTGGGTTGTGTTCTTTTTTTTTTTTTGAGACTGGGTCTTTATTTTCTTGTCCAGTCTTTAATTTGTAGGCTCAAATGATGCTTCTACATTAGCCTCCCAAGTAGCTGGGATTACTGGAATGTGCCACAGTACCTGGTTTGAAGTTGTTGTGTTTTTTTCAGTATTGGCAAGTGAATCCAGTGTATCATGCATTCCGAGGCAAGCATTCTGTAGCATTCTATTTTTAGAATACACTCCAGCCCTAAAGTTGAGGGTGGGTTTTTTGTTGTTTGTTTTGTTATTTCAATTTTTTTGGTAGTACTGGGATTGAAATACTCAGGGCCTTGTGTTTCTTAGGCTGATGTTCTACCACTTGAGCCATGCTTCCAACTATGCTTTTTTTTTTTTTTGCCAATCCTGGGCCTTGGACTCAGGGCCTGAGCACTGTCCCTGGCTTCTCTTTACTCAAGGCTAGCACTCTGCCACTTGCGCCACAGTGCCACTTCTGGCCATTTTCTGTATATGTGGTGCTGGGGAATTGAACCCAGGGCCTCATGTATACGAGGCAAGCACTCTTGCCACTAGGCCATATCCCCAGCCCCAACCATGCTTTTTTGTTGGTCATTTTGGAAATGGAGTCTAGCAGAAGCCCAGGATGGCCCCGAACCATGATCCTTTTGATCTCAGCCTCCTAAGTAGTAGCTAGGATTATAGATGGGAGCCACTGATACCCAGCTGAAGTTGAGTTTTGAAGAGTCAGTGAAAAGAGAGAGAGGGCTTGCTAAGCATGCATAAGGTCCTAGGTTTAATCTCTAGCATCAAAAAAAGGAGGGGGGGTGTGGATTACATTCCAGTAGAGGAATGAACTCTGAAGGAGGAACTCAGAGTATGTTAGTCATTTTACTGTTTGCTATGGTAGAATATCTTAAAGAGACAATTTAAATGAGGAAAGATTTTTGACTCATGGTTTCATCAGTCTCAAGTCCATAATGGCTGCGGGGAGGGGGTGGAGGCAGGGGGTACCACAGCACACATCATGTCATCTAAGAAGTAGAAGGAGAAATACAGAATGGCTATGGACAATATACAGCCCTCAAGGAAAACACCCCACCCCCATTGACCTACTTCCTCTAGCTTCGTCCTGTGGCCCAAAGTTTTCAGAATTTCCTAAAATAGTGTCACCACAGCTGTGGAATGAGCTTCTAACATATGAGCTTTCTGAGGGACACTTGATATCTAAACTATAAAAATGCACTTGAAAGCATGGTAGAAACCCATGTGGGGATGAAAGGATGAAATAAGCTGAAGGGCTAAGAGGGAAAAGATAGCATTATAAAGTCATGCTTGCCTCAGGAACCTTGAATGCAGACTTAGGCCTGTCATTCCTACCCCATATTCCATTTCTTCTTGTGAGGATTCTCCATGTCCTTTTGCATTTGTGTGTTGTTTTGTTGGTCGTGGAGCTTGAGCTGAGTGCCTGGGTACTGTACCTGAGATTTTTCACTCAAGGCTAGTGCTCTACCATTTTAAGCCACAGTGCCACTTCCGATTTTCTGGGGGCTAATTGGAGATAAGAGTCTCATGAGCTTTCCTGCCAGGCTGGCTTTGAGCTATGATCCTCAGATCTCAGCCTCCTGAGTAGCTAGGATTACAGGTGGGAGCCACTGGTGCCCAGCTGCATGTGCTTTTTTCACCCAGATAATCTTTTTTTTTTGCCAGTCCTGGGACTCGAACTCAGGGCCTGAGTACTATCCCTGGCTTCCTTTATGCTCAAGGCTAGCACTCTGCCACTTGAGCCACAGTGCCACTTCTGGACATTTTCTATATATGTGGTGCTGAGGAATTGAACCTAGGGCTTCATGCATACGAGACAAGCACTCCTGCCACTAAACCATATTCCCAGCCCCTGCATGTGTTTTTTTGTAACATGCTCTCCTTTGTGTTACAGGAGTGTAAGCGACCCCCTGAAGCCTTTGGCTTTGAGCAGGCTACCCGGGAATACACTCTGCAGAGCTTTGGTGAGATGGCTGACTCCTTTAAAGCTGACTACTTCAACATGCCTGTGCATGTAAGTGATGGAGGGTTTGGGTAAGCTGGGGGTCAGCTCATAAGTGTTGGTACCTAAGGGTCTCCCTTGGCTCAGTGGAGCAGGATAAACTGTGTCGTGGTTATTTACTATTCCTCTTCCCCCAGATGGTGCCCACAGAACTTGTAGAGAAGGAGTTCTGGCGCCTGGTGAATAGCATAGAGGAAGATGTGACTGTTGAGTATGGGGCTGACATCCATTCCAAAGAATTTGGCAGTGGTTTCCCTGTCAGTGACAGTAAACGGCACCTTACCCCTGAGGAGGAGGTGAGTGGTTATCATAGTTACACGTCCACTATATGAGCTTAGGCATGTTATTTAATACAAGACTTAGTTTCTCTTTGGTAGAGATGATTATGCCTGCCTTAAGTAGCACCTAAAGCCAGGTGCTGGTGTCTTACACCTGTAATCGTAGCTACTCAGTAGGCTGAGATCTAAGAATCACAGTTCAGAGCCAGCCTGGGCAGGAAAATCTTTGAGACTCTTGTCTCCGTTTACCTCCCCCCCTCCAAAAAAAAAAAGCTGGAAGTGGTAGAGTGTACGGACTGCACCTAGGATCTGAGTTCAAGCCACAGGACCAGCACCAAAAAAAAAAAAAGAATGTAGATCCTGGCTATGGTGGTATCTGTGATCTCCACATTTATGAAGTAGAGAGAAAGGAGGATTATGAATTAAAGGCCAGCCTGGTCTATACAGTGAGACTGTCTCAAAAGGACCACCACCACAAACAAAAATAAAACTCAAAAGAACCAAAAAGAGCATAGCTTAGTACTTAGCATGTGCATATATGAAACGGGTTCTTTCATCTCTCTGAGCCCATGTCCTTTATTAAATAAGTAGTAGCTACTTGAACATTTTGTTATAAGAATTAAATGAGGAAGTGTGAAATAACCTGGCAGAATGGTCCTCTCACAGGGAACAAGTGAGATTTGCACAGGAAAAATAAGGGGCCCAGGCCTATCTCAAGGAAAAGTGCATTTGGATTCAGAGCCAGTTTTTAAATTATTTTTTAAAATTGATTTTAAAAAACATTAAAATTGTATAATATTATGAAGTACCACTTGATGTTTCAGTACATGCATACATTATGTAAAGTTTAAGCAAGAGTGAATATATCTCCTTAAAAGATTGCCATTTCTTTATGGTGAGAAAATTTTAAATCCTTCTAGCTTTCTGAAATATATAGTAGAGAATTATTATCTGTTGTCATCCTACTGTACAATAACACTATTTCTGTTTTAACTATAATTTAGTACCCAATTGATCAAGGTTTTTGTTTTGGTAGTGATACTGGGAATTGAACTCAGAGTTTCCTGCTTTCTGCTGTTTAACTTTTACTCTTATCTCGACCTTCCTTCCCTTCCTTCTCTGGTTTCTGAAAATTGCCATTTTTGGGGCTGGGACTATGGCTTAGTGGTAGAGTGCTTGCCTAGCATGCATGAAGCCCTAAGTTTGATCCCTCAGCACCACATAAACAGAAAGTGGTGCTGTGACTGAAGTGGTATAGAATCCAAGGACAGTCAGTGCTCAGGCCCTGAGTCTAAGCCCCAGGACTGGAAAACAAAACAAACAAATGAAAATTGCCATTCTCTCAATATGTACGCAATCAACTTTTAAAATTCCACATATTGGTGAGGTCCTGTGGTACTTACCTTTCTGTGGCTGGGTTATTTCACTTTACATGGTGCTCTCCAGTTTCATCTGTGTTGCTGCAGATGACAGAATTCGTGTGTGTGTGTGTGTGTGTGTGTGTGTGTGTGTGTGTGTGTGTGTCTGAACATGTGTGTTGGTACTAGGGCTTGAATCCAATTAGTTATTTATTTATTTTGCCAGTCCTGGGCTTGGACTCAGGGCCTGAGCACTGTCCCTGGCTTCTTTTTGCTCAAGGCTAGCACTCTGCCACAGCGCCACTTCTGGCAACTTTTCTATATATGTGGTGCTGGGGAATCGAACCGAGGGCTTCATGTATACGAGGCGAGCACTCTTGCCACTAGGCCATATTCCTAGCCCCTGCAATTAGTTTTTTTGCTTAAGGCTGGCACTTTACCATGTGAGCCACACTTCCACTTCTGGCTTTTTGCTGGTTAATTGGAGCTAAGAGTCTCTTGGGTTTGTCTGCTTGAGCTATCTTCAAACTGTAGTCATCAGAACTCAGCCTCCTGGGTAGGTAAGATTATAGATATGAGCCAGTGGCACCCAGCAATAGTAACCATTTTTATTGAGGTCAAGTGATACCCCCATTATTGTTATGATTTCCTTGATGATTAGTGATATTAAGTATTTTTTCATGGACTTGTGACTTTTTTTTGCCAGTCCTGTGGCTTGAACTCAGGGCCTGAGCACTGTCCCTGGCTTCTTTTAGCTCAAGGCTAGCACTCTACCACTTGAGCCACAACACCACTTCTGGCCTTTTCTGTTTATTGGTGCTGAGGAATCAAACCCAGACCCAGGGCTTCATGCATGCAAGGCAAGCACTCTACCTACCACTAAGCCACATTCCCAGCCCCTCTTTTTTTTTTAATGGGTCATGGGGCTTTAACTCTGGGCCTGGGCA